>NC_042981.1:23693086-23945586 GCF_901001165.1 Salmo trutta
TTGTAAATAGATGTGCTCATTCACCGGTGGTTTTGGAGGCAATACATTTTCTGAACATCACACGCCAATGTAAAATGGGGTTTTTGGATATAAATATGAACTTGATCAAGCAAAACATACATGTATTGTGTATCATTGAGTCCTGGTTGTGTCATCTGATGAAGATCGTCAAAGGTTAGTGATTCATTTTAGCTGTATTTCTGTTTTTTGTGATGCCTCTCCTTGCTTGGAAAATGGCTGTGTGGTTTTTCTTGTCAAGGTGATGTCCTAACATAATCTAATGTTATGCTTTCGCCGTGAAGCCTTTTTGAAATCGGACAATGTGGTTGGATTAACGAGAAGTTTATCTTTAAAATGGTGTAAAATAGTTGATCGTTTGAGAAATTTGAATTATGAGATTTTTGTTGTTTTGTATTTCGTGCCCTGCTATTCCATTCGCTGTTGGTGAGGGGTCCTGCTGGCGGAACGGGGTTCCGCTGGCGGAACGTCTGTCCTCAACAGGTTTTAAGCCAACAGCTCGCAGATACAGTACGGTTAGGCTGGTCTACATGAGATTATTATGGACAATATAATATTTGTCAAACGACAATCAAGCATCGATCATGTCACCAGACCCTGTGAAATCTATAACTTATTTAATCTGTAGCCTAATAAACTGCATGCTTTCCTAAGTCGTAGTGGGAGGACCACACACCATATCATTGCGTGACTCCAAGTTTACATTTAAGTCATTTAGCAGACGCTCTTATCCAGAGCGACTTACAAATTGGTGCATTCACCTTATGATACCCAGTGGAACAACCACTTACAATAGTGCATCTAAATCTTTTAGGGGGAGGGGGGGTTAGAAGGATTACTTTGTCCTATCCCAGGTTTTCCTTAAAGAGGTGGGGTTTCAGGTGTCTCCGGAAGGTGGTGATTGACTCCGCTGTCCTGGCGTCGTGAGGGAGCTTGTTCCACCATAGGGGTGCCAGAGCAGCGAACAGTTTTGACTGGGCTGAGCGGAAACTGTGCTTCCTCAGAGGTAGGGGGGCCAGCAGGCCAGAGGTGGATGAGCGCAGTGCCCTCGTTTGGGTGTAGGGACTGATCAGAGCCTGAAGGTACGGAGGTGCCGTTCCCCTCACGGCTCCGTAGGCAAGCACCATGGTCTTGTAGCGGATGCAAGCTTCAACTGGAAGCCAGTGGAGAGAGCGGAGGAGCGGGGTGACGTGAGAGAACTTGGGAAGGTTGAACACCAGACGGGCTGTGGCGTTCTGGATGAGTTGTAGGGGTTTAATGGCACAGGCAGGGAGCCCAGCCAACAGCGAGTTGCAGTAATCCAGACGGGAGATGACAAGTGCCTGGATTAGGACCTGCGCCGCTTCCTGTGTGAGGCAGGGTCGTACTCTGAGAATGTTGTAGAGCATGAACCTACAGGATCGGGTCACCGCCTTGATGTTAGTGGAGAACGACAGGGTGTTGTCCAGGGTCACGCCAAGGTTCTTAGCACTCTGGGAGGAGGACACAATGGAGTTGTCAACCGTGATGGTGAGATCATGGAACGGGCAGTCCTTCCCCGGGAGGAAAAGCAGCTCCATCTTGCCGGGGTTCAGCTTGAGGTGGTGATCCGTCATCCACACTGATATGTCTGCCAGACATGCAGAGATGCAATTCGCCACCTGGTTGTCAGAAGGGGGAAAGGAGAAGATTAATTGGGTGTCGTCTGCATAGCAATGATAGGAGAGACCATGTGAGGATATGACAGAGCCAAGTGACTTGGTGTATAGCGAGAATAGGAGAGGGCCTAGAACAGAGCCCTGGGGGACACCAGTGGTGAGAGCACGTGGTGCGGAGACAGATTCTCGCCACGCCACCTAGTAGGAGCGACCTATCAGGTAGGATTCAATCCAAGCGTGGGCCGCGCCGGAGATGCCCAGCTCGGAGAGGGTGGAGAGGAGGATCTGGTGGTTCACAGTATTATCTAGAAGGATGAGAGCAGAGGAGAGAGAGTTAGCTTTAGCAGTGCGGAGAGCCTCCGTGACACAGAGAAGAGCAGTCTCAGTTGAATGACCAGTCTTGAAACCTGACTGATTTGGGTCAAGAAGGTCATTCTGAGAGAGATAGCAAGAGAGCTGGCCAAGGACGGCACGTTCAAGAGTTTTGGAGAGAAAAGAAAGAAGGGATACTGGTCTGTAGTTGTTGACATCGGAGGGATCGAGTGTAGGTTTTTTCAGAAGGGGTGCAGAAGGGGAGATTTCATCTGGAGAGAGAGGGGAGAAAGAGGTCAAAGCACAGGGTAGGGCAGTGTGAGCAGGACCAGCGGTGTCGTTTGACTTAGCAAACGAGGATCGGATGTCGTTGACCTTCTTTTCAAAATGGTTGACGAAGTCATCCGCAGAGAGGGAGGAGGGGGGGGGAGGGGGAGGAGGATTCAGGAGGGAGGAGAAGGTGGCAAAGAGCTTTCTAGGGTTAGAGGCAGATGCTTGGAATTTAGAGTGGTAGAAAGTGGCTTTAGCAGCAGAGACAAGAGGAAAATGTAGAGAGGAGGGAGTGAAAGGATGCCAGGTCCGCAGGGAGGCGAGTTTTCCTCCATTTCCGCTCGGCTGCCCGGAGCCCTGTTCTGTGAGCTCGCAATGAGTCGTCGAGCCACGGAGCAGAAGGGGAGGACCGAGCCGGCCTGGAGGATAGGGGACATAGAGAGTCAAAGGATGCAGAAAGGGAGGAGAGGAGGGTTGAGGAGGCAGAATCAGGAGATAGGTTGGAGAAGGTTTGAGCAGAGGGAAGAGATGATAGGATGGAAGAGGAGAGCGTAGCGGGGGAGAGAGAGCGAAGGTTTGGACGGCGCAATACCATCCGAGTAGGGGCAGAGTGAGAAGTGTTGGATGAGAGCAAGAGGGAAAAGGATACAAGGTAGTGGTCGGAGACTTGGAGGGGAGTTGCAATGAGATTAGTGGAAGAACAGCATCTAGTAAAGATGAGGTCAAGCATATTGCCTGCCTTGTGAGTAGGGGGGGAAGGTGAGAGGGTGAGGTCAAAAGAGGAGAGGAGTGGAAAGAAGGAGGCAGAGAGGAATGAGTCAAAGGTAGACGTGGGGAGGTTAAAGTCACCCAGAACTGCTCATTGATGAACTCTCCAAGGGAACCTGGAGGGCGATAAATGATAAGGATGTTAAGCTTGAAAGGGCTGGTAACTGTGACAGCATGGAATTCAAAGGAGGCGATAGACAGATGGGTCAGGGGAGAAAGAGAGAATGTCCACTTGGGAGAGACGAGGATCCCAGTGCCACCACCCCGCTGACCAGAAGCTCTCGGGGTGTGCGAGAACACGTGGGCAGACGAGGAGAGAGCAGTAGGAGTAGCAGTGTTATCTGTGGTAATCCATGTTTCCGTCAGCGCCAAGAAGTCGAGGGACTGGAGGGTAGCATAGGCTGAGATGAACTCTGCCTTGTTGGCCGCAGATCAGCAGTTCCAGAGGCTGCCGGAGACCTGGAACTCCACGTGGGTCGTGCGCGCTGGGACCACCAGGTTAGAGTGGCAGCGGCCACGCGGTGTGAAGCGTTTGTGTGGCCTGTGCAGAGAGGAGAGAACAGGGATAGACAGACACATAGTTGACAAGCTACAGGAGAGGCTACGCTAATGCAAAGGAGATTGGAATGACAGGTGGACTACACGTCTCGACTGTTCAGAAAGTTAAGCTTAAGTTGCAAAAATCTTATTGACTAAAATGATACAGTACTGCTGGCTGGTGAAGTAGGCTAGCTAGCAGTGGCTGCGTTGTTGACTTTGTTTGAAAGTGTAGCTGGCTGGGTAACCTCGATTGCATCATAATGGTGTAGTACTGAAACTAAGGTAACTATGTAGCTAGCTAACATAACACTAATCAAGACGTTCCTTTGTAATGTATTTAGTTTCTACAATGCTGCTCGTCGGTAATAGTTGGCTAGGTTTGGAAGATGGCGTCGCGGGGGACGAAAATAGCTGGCTAGCTAACCTCGATAATTACTCAAAACTACACAATTATCAAACAATGACAAAGACAACTATGTAGCTAGCTAACACTACCCTAGTCAAATCGTGCCGTTGTAATGTATTAGTTTCTACAGTGCTGCTAGTCGGTAAAGGTTGGCTAGCTAGCAGTGGGTTTGATGATGACTAGGTGTGTTGACTAAGTCTGGAGTACGGGGTCGCGGCGCGGCGGAAGAAAATAGCTGGCTAGCTAACCTCGATGATTACTCTAAACTACACAATTATCTTAGATACAAAGACAGCTATGTAGCCAGCTAACACTACACTAATCAAATCGTTCCGTTGTAATGTATTAGTTTCTACAGTGCTGCTAGTCGGTAGAAGTTGGCTAGCTAGCAGTGTTGACTGAGTTTGGAGAACGCGTCGCGGAGGACGAAAATAGCTGGCTAGCTAACCTCGATAATTACTCTAAACTACACAATTATCTTTGATACAAAGATGGCTATGTAGCTAGCTAAAAGAAAAATGCTCAGATCAAACAAATCAAACCGTTGTAATGTAATGAAATGTAATAGTTTACTTTGATATGATGGTTATATTAATATTTGCGCATAAAGGCATTTCCACTGCCAATTTATAAAATTGTACCGGCATTTTCTGTTTCCATCAGCCCAGTCATGACTTTTTTCATGAGTCAGGTTGAAATGGTTAGAAGGAAACCTGGTTCTATACATATTTTTATGTAACTTAAAAGTTGATCACACAGACTTATCTAATCTAAGTCATTTTACAGACTTCATCATTGGCAAGATATATTTATGTTGATATCACACAACAGGACACTGGAATTACACTAACAATTGCACAAAAATAACTAGTGAACTTAAAACTAAAGATGATTTCGAGATAACTGGCTTTAAAGTTCTGAACCCTCATTGTTTTGAATGGTGTCAATTTTTTTTCTTGCATTCTTTTTAGCTTAACAACATGGGGGCATTTGCAAACCACGCCTCCAAATATTCACATGAGCCACCGCCTCTAAATTATAACGTAGCTGAGCTTGGTGTGGGCTGGCCCGTGTTGGGCTCGGTGTGGGCTGGCCCGTGTTGGGCTCGGTGTGGGCTTGTTGTAGGCTAGACTGTTTTGGGCGTGTTGTAGGCTAGCCCATGTCAGGCTGGTGTGGGTTTTCTCATGTCCACCTAATATCCACATGGGGCCAGTAGGGTAATGTTTGCTGGGTACTTACCTGTGTTGTATATGGAGGTTCCAGCTGCTTTGGTCCAGGTGAGAAGCGGTGTGGGGTATCTTGTGACATCACAGCGGGGCATCACGTTGCTGCCCAGTGGGAGGTGACCGGGGTGGCTGAGAGCTGAACAGAGGGCCTCTGGCACTGCGACAGGTCAGCCTCTATGAGGGAAGCCCCAAGCTGGGAGGCAGACCCTCCGCTATGGCTACAGGTCAGGAGCTGGTCCATCAGAACCACAGGGATCCCCTGGGATTTGGAATGGGCCAGCAACATGGAGATCTGGAAATCACACTGCCACACATCGTCATGGAGACACAGAGAAAAGCGAGGCCGTTTGGCCTAGTTTTGAAAAGAAGTGAAATGGGGAACATGTCCTATAAGACATGCAAGTTTTACTTTAAAGTTTAAGATCTGAGCATTTCTCAATTTCGGATGTACAGAACACTAACATTACTATTAGTGAACCATACCCAACACTTTTCTCTGTGTGCGGCCAGCCAGCTTGCCGGGGGGAATGAGCCAGAGGTCCAGCAGCTCTGAGGGCAGAGTGGTCAGTTGTTGCTGGACAGGTCCAGGTAGGTGGCGTTGGGAAGAAAGAGGGCAGTGTAGGCATGGAGGCTGACGAGACGGTTATTGTGCAGTCCCAGAGTGCGCAGATGCGGCATGTCCCTAATCCCCTTCCAGGCGAGAAGGTTCCCATCCAATCGTAACTCACACAGCACCATCAGGGAGAGGTGAGCGAAAGATACTGTCAAATGTTGTTTTCATACAATATCAAGTTATTCTAGGGCTAGTGTTGCAGATGGGGCTGTTACGGTGACCGTATTACCACCACAACGACGGCCGTCAAATTCCAGGTGACCGTTTAGTCACGGTAATTAGGCTTCTCCAAGCTCTGATGCTGCTGATGGTCAGTAGTCTACCAAACTTGCTAACTGTCTGGTACTCAGCACTCTATTGTCCCTCTAATCACTCCGACATCAATGCAAAGCTAATCACACACTTCATGAGCGCCCATGAGCTTATGTTGCACAACATTTCTATAGGATATACAATTGCGTGAGAAAACAGTGACGGCCTCTATTAAAAAGAGGATCCACCAGATTTCTATAGGCTAGGCCTACTATATTTATTTATCAACTTTCCTAATATTAAGCACATTGCTTATATTTACAACAGGAGTATAGCCTACCTGGCTCGAATTGGAAATTAGCCATGGGGAAATCGTCCTCCATTCGCCATTTAAGTGCATAAATGACATGTATTTTTTTTTCTCCCCCCACTGCCCCTGTTTTGATACAGGTGCCTGATAAAGGTCCATTCTAAATCAAAACAAATTTCACACATATATTATTTAGTATATGTAAAGACAAGATTAAATCAAGAATAGTGTGATGGGTGACAGTATTAGCATATCACTTGTGAATGATGCCCAGCTTAAGGAAACAACTGCATGCTTTTTTTGCGACTTTTTCAAATCATAGTCTCACACCTCATGTACCTAGTCCATATGCCTATATGTTTTGATAAGGTTTGTATCACAACAAAGTGGCTAATTAACTTCAAATGAAGCACATTAAGTCGCTTTACAACGGGTGTAGAGCCTAACTGGCATACATACGCAGCGCTTGAGTTTAAAGTTTGGGGAAGATAATTTTTACCATAAAAATGCACCTTTATAATAAAACAATACATGCATAATCCCATTTGTGGTCACTTTTGATAATGGTGTTTTCCGCTAATGGAACATTTGCACTTATAGCCTACTGCCACGAGCGCATTGCTGCACTTATAATGTGAAGAAATAGCCTAATAGTTTATCAACATTTTAATCTAAACGTTCTCATCTCATCTGTTTTGATGCTAGTGGTTGTATTCATTTGGGATCTATTGCATCCCACAACTGTCCCAGACCATGTTTGGAATATTTATTTCTTGCACAGAATAGGTCAACTTTTGTACTATGGGGGATAGTAGATTGACATAGGCTAGTGCTTTTGCTGTTCGTTAGGCCTACTCATCTTGTTGGCTGACGAAAAGTAAATGCGGACAGTTCTTCCAATATCTTCAATATGCACCTCGGAATGATATAAAGATGCATGCAGTTGCATCCCCGATGTATCCGTCTTCACTTGTAGCCTGTGTGAAAGACCCGATCACATGACGGAGAGCCATATGTGCTTCGGCAAGCAGCAGGGAATTGTAATTATTATATTACAGACCAAGGGCACAACGGCCACAAAAGGCATGGATTTTTTTTATGGCATTACGGCCACACAAAGGGGATGCAGCCGGGAAATTCGAGGAATTATTAAGTGCTTGTCAAATTGTGAATGAGAAACTGATGAAGGGTGTACAGAATGAGCAAAAAAACAGCAGAGCTCCTGCCTTTCATTCAACTTTTTTCAAATCATTATTAGAGTTGCATCATGTAGCCTTAGAATGTATTCAAAATCAAAACATATAGCCCAACATTTGGATCACAACTAAAGTTACATAAATAACTCTAAATTAAGAAGTACCGGTTTCTTTGTCAACCACTCAACACAGAATAGACGCATATCCTTTCTTTTTTATTCAGCTATGTTCAATTGTATTCTTCATACCATAAAATAATGGCACAGAATTCTAAGCAAATCTTGTCTGCTAAATGAACTAGTGTAGCCCATAGCCATTTGGCATAGCCAGATCAGGGTTAACCCTAACCCTAACATAAGGACAACTCAGAGTATGCTATTCTGTTCTTCTGAAATATAGACTACATTTTCTTCACGTTTCTTTAGACCTGTCTAAAATAAATTATGGATTTATTGTGATTGTGTAGACTAGATTACATGGATTTATTAGACTTTAAAATGGAGATGTTCCAAAGGTCTGCATCAGTGGCTTGTAGGCCATGCGTGGAAGCCAGGAGATGCTAAATTTGTTTATGTTAATTAACGGTCAATTACCATGAGACCAGCAGTTATTTGCTTGACAATCACCAGCTGACAATATTTAATGACCACCATAGCCCTAGTTACAGATACTGGTATTATTAATTTAAATAGAGAGGATTCAAAATACAGAAGGGAATATGCCCATTCCTACCTTCAATTTAAGGAAGCTGCTGGGGTGGATGGTGGTGATGGAGTTGTAGATCAGCCACAGGAACTTAGATGGGTAGAAGAAGGCTGCCCAGGGCACTCTAGAGATAGAGGTCTTCTCTAGACGCAACTTGACTGTCTGCTGGAGTGTTGAGGGGGATGGCCGACATGCGGGGTCCGCTGCACAAAAACAGACCTGTCAGCGCAAATAGTGTGATATATGAATAACGTGTATTACTGTGTATTATTCACATACGTTATTCATATATCACACTATTTGCGCTGACAGGTCTGTTTTTGTGCAGCGGACCCCGCATGTCGGCCATCCCCCTCAACACTCCAGCAGACAGTCAAGTTGCGTCTAGAGAAGACCTCTATCTCTAGAGCAGTGGTTCTTAACCTTGTTGGAGGTACTGACCCCCACCAGTTTCATATGCGCATTCACCGAACCCTTCTTAATTGGAAAAATAAAATTCAAAACATAGGTATATATTTTACTGGTGCACAAAATGAACCGTGCATCAACATCAGTGTTCAAAGAACAAAACCATTAAAACATGATTTTCACACAAAAACAAAAACATAATAATGAATATTAATGAATAAGAGGAATTTGGGATAACTTAACTTAAGCCGCTTTTCCCAGCATGATATTCGCCATCTTCAACACAGCTGGTTTTATGAGTGTTTCACCAATGGTGTGTGGTTTGCCCTGCTTTGCGATCAGGTAAGCAACTTCGTACGATGCTGTGAGGATCGGTTTGTTGATGGGTACAAAGCCGAGAACAGGCAGAGTAGCCTTTTCATCGAATCTGGCTCTCTTCACCTTGAATTCAGCGAGCGTTGTGTTCTTGTATTGTCCATCTCCATGCAGCTTAAGGAAGTGTTCTCTTAGTTTTGCCGGTGCTAGACTAGAATTGCTCAACTTGGCATTGCAAATCATGCAGTTAGGACGCTGACTCTCATCACGTTCCGTTATACATGTGAATCCATATTGTACATATTCGTCCGACCACTTTCTTTTTTTGCTCGACATAGTTAGTATGAAGGGATTAAAATATTAAGAAAGAAATCACACGACGTACCATCACGACAGTCACAATTCGACTACTGAGCGCGCCAAATTCCCTGCAGCACAGATAGGCCAAGCGATGTTGCGTGATCACCTGCAGCCAATGATGGCCAAGCGGGGCATGTCATCACGAATCATATGAGTCGGGTGTGTGTCTTGACCTCCGCCGAACCCCTGAGACTGACTCACCGAACCCCTGGGGTTCGATCGAACCCAGGTTAAGAACCACTGCTCTAGAGTGCCCTGGGCAGCCTTCTTCTACCCATCTACCCATCTAGTAAGACGCTATTAGAGCTAATACGTCCATCAGTCCTATTTGGACACTCAAGGAATTGAAGATTTAACTGTTTGCACAACAAACAAGCATGGCAAATCATATGTCTACCAACTACTTTTTTACAATAGCATTTTACTCAATCTCTGAACAAACATATTTCTATACATTTTGTCCAACTATTCCAAAGGACTTAAATACCGATGCATAGTTTATCAACATTTGCAGTTGATGTCAAAGTCAACTTGATTCACTGAATTAAAATGCTGTATACAGTATATGTTTAAAGAACACCAGTGATCCAAGATGTTAGGTAAATCAAGCAACTGAAATCAAAGGCACTAAATTAAGCAATTTAAATAACTGAACGCTACCTGACACCTGTCACATTGATCCCTCCTTGATAGACAAGTACACAAGTACACAGAGCAGGCAGAAATGGACAACCAGGAAAGCAACACTAGCACCTGGACCAAGAGAAGTAGATACATTGTTCACCAAGCAAGGCCAGAGTAAGCAAACCTCGGTTTAGCTCCATATTCCAGCTGACATTCCCAGTCTGCCGCTTCCAAACTCTCCTATGTTCAAGACAAGTGGAGAGAAATAGAGGCAGATTAGTTGGGATTACGCAGGTTCCTACCAGGTCTTCTTTATCCGGCGCTTCATTATATAGCATACTGCTACTGTAAATCACATCAGAGGTCAGGAACACCCTTACCGTACCTACAGGGTCTAAAACTAACATTATGCCAGTTGGTTGACCTGACATGCTGATCATTGGGAAAAACTTTATTACCAATAGTTTGATTTTATGGTATTTATGGTAACGGTTAAAAGTTTGGACACCTACTCATTCCAGGGTTTCTTTATTTTTACTATTTTCTACATTGTAGAATAATAGTGAAGACATCAAAACTATGAAAAAACACAAGGAATCATGTAGTAACCAAAAAAAGTGTTTAACAAATAAAAAAATATTATATTTCAGATTCTTCAAAGTAGCCACCCTTTGCCTTGATGAAAGCTTTGCACCCTCTTTGGCATTCTCTCAACAAGTTTCACATGGAATGCTTTTCCAACAGTCTTGAAGGAGTTCCCACATATGCTGAGCACTTGTTGACTTCTTTTCCTTCACTCTGAGGTCCAACTCATCCCAAACCATCTCAATTGGGTTGAGGTCGGGTGATTGTGGAGGCCAGGTCATCTGATGCAGCACTCCATCACTCTCCTTCTTGGACAAATAGCCCTTACAAAGCCTGGAGGTGTGTTGGGTCATTGTCCTGTTGAAAAACAAATGATAATCCCACTAAGCGCAAACCAGATTTGATGGCGTATCGCTCCAGAATGCTGTGGTAGCCATGCTGGTTAAGTGTGCCTTGAATTCTAAATAAATCACTGACAGTGCGTTGCTTGTGACACTATCACGCCTCCGCCATGCTTCACGGTGGGAACCACACATGCGGAGATCATCCATTCACCTACTCTGTGTCTCACAAAGACACGGTGGTAGGAACCAAAAATCTCACATCAGACCAAAGGATAGATTTCCACCGGTATAATGTCCATTGCTCGTGTTACTTGGCCCAAGCAAGTCTCTTCTTATTATTGGTGTCTTTTAGTAGTGATTGCTTTGCAGCAATTTTACCATGAAGGCCTGATTCACGCAGTCTCCTCTGAACAGTTGATATTGAGATGTGTCTGTTGAACTGTGAAGCATTTATTTGGGCTGCAATTTCTGAGGTGCAGTTAACTCGAATGAACTTATCCTCTGCAGCAGAGGTAACTCTGGGTATTCCTTTCCTGTGGCGGTCCTCATGAGAGCCAGTTTCATCATAGTGCTTGATGGTTTTTGCGACTGCACTTGAAGAAACTTTCAAAGTTCTTCAAATGTTCTGGATTGACTGACCTTCATGGTTTAAAAAGTAATGATGGACTGGCGTTTCCCTTTGCTTATTTGAGCTGATCTTACCATAATATGGACTTGGTCTTTTACCAAATAGGGCTATCTTCTGTTTAACATCCCTACCTTGTCACAACACAACTGATTGGCTCAAACGCATTAATGAAAGAAATTCCACAAATTAACAAGGCACACCTGTTAATTTAAATGCATTCCAGGTGACTACCTCATGAAGCTGGTTGAGAGAATGCCAAGAGTGTGCAAAGCTGCCATCAATGCAAAGGGTGGCTACTTTGAAGAATCTCATGTATGTATGTATGTATGTATGTATGTATGTATGTATGTATGTATGTGTATATATATATATATATATATATATATATATATATATATATATATATATATATATATATATATTGATTTGTTTAACACTTTTGTTACTACATGAGTCCATATGTGTTATTTCCTAGTTTTGATGTCTTCACTTTTATTCTACAATGTAGAAAATAGTCAAAATAAGTAGGTGTGTCAACTTGACTGGTACTGTATGTTTTGTGATATATATTTGATACACAACGGTGTCATGTTTTTTTTCTGTCCTGCAAATGTGTGTTTGTTTTCATAGTCCGGTATTTGTTTGGTTACTAACTTTCATTCAAGCGGCTTTATTCCCACACATTTAACACTTGAAATGTGGACACCCCTTCAAATGAGTGGATTCAGCCATTTCAGCCACACCCGTTGCTGACAGATGTATAAAATCGAGCACACTGTCATGCAATCTCCATAAACAAACATTGGCAGTAGAATGGCCCGTACTGAAAAGCTCAGTGACATTCAATGTGGCACAGTCATAGGATGCAACCTTTCCAACAAGTAAGTTTGTCTGCCCTGGTCAACTGTAAGTGCTGTTATTGTGAGGTGGAAACGGTCTAGGAGCAACAATAGCTCAGCCGCAAAGTGATAGGCCACACAAGATCACAGAACGGCTGCAACACTCCCTACTGAGTCCCAAACTACCTCTAGAAGCAACGTCTGCACAAGAACTAGAACTGTTTGTCAGCAGCTTCATGAAATGGGTTTCCATGGTCGAGCAGCCGCAAACAAGCCTAAGATCACCATACGCAATGCCAAGCGTCAGCTGGAGTGGTGTAAAGCTCGCCACCATTGGACTCTGGAGCAGTGGAAACGCGTTCTCTGGAGTGAGGAATCTCGCTTCACCATCTAGCAATCCGATGGACAAATCTGGATTTGACGGATGCCAGGAGAACGCTACCTGCCCGAATGCATAGTGCCAACTGTAAAATTTGGAGGAAGAATAATGGTCTGGGGCTGTTTATCATGGTTCTGGCTAGGCCACTCAGTTCCAGCAAAGAGAAATGTTAATGCTACAGCATACAATGACATTCCAGACGATTCTGTGCTTCCAACTTTGTGGCAACAGTTTGGGGAATGCCCTTTCCGGTTACAGCATGACAATGCCACAGTGCACAAAGTGAGGTTCATACAGAAATGGTTTGTCGAGATCGGTGTGGAAGAACTTGACTGGCCTGCACAGATCCCTGACCTCAACCCCATTGAACACCTTTGTGATGAATTGGAATGCCAACTGTGGACCTAATCGCCCAACATCAGTGCTCAACCTCACTAATGCGCGCGGCTGAATGGAAGCAAGTCCCAGCAGCTATGTTCCAACATCCGATGGAAAGCCTTCCCAGGAGAGTAGAGGCTGTTATAGCAGCAAAAAGGGGACAACTCATTAAGGCCCATGATTTTGGATGTGTCCACATACTTTTGTCCTTGTGTCTACTGCTTGATACTAATTGAAATGTAAATAGTCGAGCTACTGTAAAAATACAAAATAATACGATTATTGCGGATAGTCAGATTAATATAATAGTTATTATTTGCAAAACATGTAAACGTTTATAAACTAAGGATTTCTCTAATAACCGGTTTACATGGACATATCTGAAATCAGGCAACAATAACAAAAAAAAGTTTGGAGAATTTACGCAGCAGGTTAGGATAATTAACGTAGCAGTTTAGGTAACTCAGGTTTAGGTTAAGAAAATAGTTAGGGTTAGCTAAAATGCCCCAAAATATAAAAATCCACTTTTTACGTTAATTTGTCAAACTGAATTCCTTCTAGCAATGACGCTACCGATTCCAGCACATGCGCAGATCAAATACACCCTGGAACGCATGAAACGTTTAGCTTGCTACATGTCCTAATAATTCGAAAGATAGCTCAGAAAACCAGGTGTTTTAATCGGCGTATGCTTACTTCGATTATGACCTTACGCCGATTAAGATAAACAGCAATATGTTGACACTCGGCCTTCTGCCATAATCAATTTAATATCGAATTATTGCATGTAAATGTTGCTTGATATGGACATTTCAGCTATTTGACACTGACAGCTGACGTTCACACGCCCCTTACCGTGACGTTGATTCTCACACGTGACAACAGGGGGGCGGAAGTGTCATTGACAGTCTTGTTCTCATTCCTAAACCTCATCGGATAAACATCATTATAACGGCGTGAATAACATGACCACCATACCACCATTTGTGAATGATCCGCCGGTAATGCATCGGCGGGAGTTTGAGGAGCTAGATAGTCGAAGAAGGTGTCAATCTCATCATCCACCCAACACACCAAGGCAAACATTCCAGGTAGCCAGCTAACGTCGTTAGATAGCTAATGCTATCCAGCAGGTGCAGTTAACTAGCTACTGTTGCTAGCAGTGCAATATTTATCAAGTGGATCTGTAACTAGTTAAATAAAAAAAATACAACATCGAACTGGCACGAAGCGAATACATTTCGGGGTTAGCTAATTGGTGACTGACGATTCATATCATGCTTACTAAATTGCTTGGATAATTAGCTAGCAGGCTAAATCCCTTGACGTCATACTGACGTGTAGCTTTGGGACAACATCGGGAGTCTGTATAGTTGTGCATCGTGCTGGTGGGTGGCGACGGAAAATAACCCTGCCACAATTTAGCCGGCTAAAACCCAACAATAGTTTTTCCTGTCAATAAGAGGATATGTATAATATAAGAACTCTACTTACCAGACGTAAAGTGAAATGTGTCCATCGCTATCAAATAAGCGTCTGAATCTAACTTGTCGTCAGCATATTCCCTCCGAGTTAAACTGGGGGCTGCGATTAGACCACGCACTTCACGCGAAACTTCCTAACACGAAATCTACCACTGTTTACACAGCAGGAATATGGTGTGGTTCGGACAAAAGTTGGATTCGGAAGTTTATATTTCCCGATGTATTCCAAAGCTAGATGACATAAGGCAGCTATTGCCGTTTCAAACCAACTGGGAACTCGGAAATCTCGGATTTCCGACATCAGTGCATTCAAGACAGCTGGGAACTCGGGAAAAAATAAATAGCTCCAACGGGGAAAAATCGCTTTGAAAGGTCATCCAAATCGGAAACTAGGACATCGTTTTAGCTTTGACCTCCTACTTTGACCTGTATTTGGGGAGTTTCTCCCATTCTTCTCTGCAGATCCACTTAAGATCTGTCAGGTTGGTTTTCTGAGCAATTTATGTTCTCTCCAGAGATGTTCGATTGGGTTCATGTCCGGGCTCTGGCTGTGCCACTTAAGGACATTCAAAGACTTGTCCTGAAGCCACTCCTGCTTTGTCTTGGCTGTGTACTTAGGGTTCCTTCCTGTTGGAAGGTGAACCTTCACCCCCGTCTAAGGTCCTGAACAGGTTTTCATCAAGGATCTCTCTGTACTGTGCTCCGTTCTTCTTTTGCTCGATCCTGACTAGTCTCACAGTCCCTGCCGCTGAAAAATCTCCCCACAGCATGATGCTGCCACCACCATGCTTCACCTTAGGGAGGGGGCCAGGTTTCCTCCAGACGTGACACTTGGCATTCAGGCCAAATAGTTTAATCTTGGTTTCATCAGACCAGAGAATATTGTTTCTCATGGTGCGAGATTCCATTAGATGCCTTTTGGCAAACTTCAAGCAGGCAGTCGTGCTTATTATTGAGGAGTGGCTTCTGTCTGTCTACTTTACCATAAAGGCCTAATTGGTGGAGTGCTGCAGAGATGGTTGTCCTTCTGGAAGCTTCGCCCATCTCCATAGAGGAACTTTGGAGCTCTGTCAGAATGGCACTTGGGTTCTTGATCACCTCCCTGACCGAGGCCCTTCTCCCCCTATTGCTCAGTTTGGCCGCTCTTGGAAGAGTCTTGGAAGTTCTAAACTTCTTCCATTTAAGAATGATGGAGGCCACTGTGTTCTTTGGGACCATCAATGCTGCAGACATGTTTTGTTACCCTTCCCCAGATCTGTGCCTTCACACAATCATGTCTCGGATCTCTACAGACAATTCCTTCAACCTCATGGCTTGGTTCTTGGTCATGCTCTGTCAACTGTGGGACGTTATATAGACGTGTGCCTTTCCAAATCATGTCCAATCAATTGAATTTACCACAGGTGGACTCCAATCAAGCTTTAGAAACATCTCATGGATGACCAATGGAAATAGGATGCACCAAAGCTCAATTTCGAGTCTCATAGCAAAGGGTCTGAGTACTTATGTAAATAAGGTATTTCTGTTTTTTATTTTGAATACATTTGTAATATTTTTATAAAAACCTGTGTGCAGATTGAGGGTTGATTTTATTTTATTTAATACATTTTAGAATAAGTCTAATGTAACAATGTGGAAAAAGTCAAGGGGTCTGAATACTTTCTGAATGAACTGTAGCTAGCTACGTTTAGTGCATTTATTAAGCTTTGGCCAAGGTTTCTGTCACCTAGCTACTTGAACAACCAACAGTTACATTTCAAGGCTGGCGGGCAGTCTTATGACTCCAGCATGTATCAGTATAATGCTGATAAGAAGTTGTGTTGTTGGAATGAGAGACCCATTCATACAGCCTAATGGCATGTCACACAGCCTTATGACACAACCACATGCCTATCCTAGGTATGGTACATTCCATGTAGTGTACCTCTTTTGACCAGATCCCTATGCAACACTGGATAATTGTAGTGCAGCACACTGTATGGGGAATTGGGGTGTCATTTAAAAGCCATACTTGTCTTTTCAGGATGACCCTAGAGTCAGACCACCTGGACTTAGATGGCAAGGCCCTCCTGGTGACCCTGGGACTTGGTGGTCACGCCCCTCTGGTGACCCTGGAACCAGGCCCCGCCCCACCGTTGATCCCAGAGCCAGGTTACGCCCCTCCGGTGACCCAAGGGCCAGACCACGCCCAGCCGTTGACCCCACGGCCAGGTGGCCCCTCATTGACGATCCCACGACAAGACCTCAGGTGGATGACTGCGAGCGGATGGGGACCCTTTTCGGGCAGCTAAACAAGTGCCTGCGCAGCGCGGGCTTCACCCAGATGTACTTTGGGGAGAAGGTTGTGGATCCTGTGATCATCATCTTTTTCTGGTTCCTACTGTGGTTCCTGGGTATCCAAGCTCTTGGGCTGGTGGGGACTCTGTGCATTGTCATCATCTTCATCCAGAAGTAACTCGATCTCCAGCCTGTTTGATTGGCAGTTGGGAGCTCCGGTGTCTACAAATAAAAAGGACTTGAACTCCAAATGAAAGGACTTGAACTCCATCGCTGTCTGTTCTCTTTGCATTAAAAGGGCAAGCAGCAGTTACTTCTTACTTTTTTGGGCTTGTATATTAATGATATGTACCCATTGATTCTTGAAGAATATTATGCCTCATGAGCTTAGTTCAACTGTGGTACCCGATCAGAACCCAAAATATAAGCTTGTTTTACCCTAATGTTTGTAAACAAACACTGTATAGCATAGAAAACCTGGTTACAACTATAATTTGAATATCATGGATGGTCAGTCCTTGCATCTATAGCTCTGTCTTTGAATTTGAGAGTGGTTCAATTTCTCCAGCCCCATCCTGCCACTTCATTCTGAAACAGTGGTGGGGAGCACGCTTTATTGTTTCAGCTGCTGATTGCCACTTTAAAGCTTCCTAGACTCAGTGAGCGTTTCTCAATACTCAGCTTCATAGTGGCCAACCACACTTTATCTGGAGTGAACATTTAAAGTGCTGGCAGGTGAAATGGAGGCCTTGCTGTGAACTACAGGTCTCCTGGTTTCAAGCTTTTAAAACTCAAAATCAGACCACTTTGCTCAGTAGCTGTGCCCAATACTCAAAAGCAATGTCTCATTATCTCCTTACATGTGTGAGTATTGATTTGAAAGAACTGGATCAGTGAAAGCAATATGTCTAATAGTTTAACTAGTTTTGTGTCGCATAGCTTAACTGGTAAATATCATTTTCAAGTGTTATGAAGTTTTTGATCATGAGGGAAAGCAATCAAGGAAAGGAAGTCTATCAGAACTATTTGGATACAGCCAGTGCTTCAAGTATCCTGAGCAGTTAAATATGCAATCTGTAAGATGATATCTATAGTGTTCATGGAACTATATTATGTGGGGGAAAAACAAATATTTCGTAACATCATTAGAACCTGTAGCCTAAATCAAGTACTGGGTCCGTCATATTCCAATGTGCATTCCATGAGATTTGCACATACAAGTAGCACTGTATTTCTATGATACAATTTGTAGTGGTCAAGGAATGACATTCCATGAGAGCAACATTACTTTGCTTCACATTTTACATTATATGCCATTTTGTTAAACAATAGAATGAAGTAAAATATCCTTCATTTTGGGGGTTATCTAGAGGTCTGTTTCTGCTGCATTAGTTTTAATTACCAATGACCATCAGGCCATATGACAGATTGCTTTTTTAAGGCAAGTTGGGAGCAGCATTGTAACACCTGCATGCCTACAAGGACCTGGAATGCATATCACTGACTGGTTTATTAGGTTCTATAGTAACTTGAGTTGTCCCCCTACTTTGAATATGCATTCAAACATATACCTTTGATATGCATGTAACTTCAAAGTAATGTGTGGTTGCTGTGAAGGAGAAAGGTGTGCTCATGACTAGCATGGATGTTTAACTTCTTGCACATTTGTAAATGGGAATGGTAGAGAGAGTTATATTATATCAAGCCTATCCTTTTGATTGAAAATGGTACATAAATTGTCAGGAATTCTACTCTTTTTAAAGTTGCATGCAATATGTAACTTGAAAGCAAGTCTAAGAAGCGGTAGATCTGTTCTGTGCGCTATTTCTATGCTTCCCGTTTACTTTCGGTTTTGTTCACCAGCTGAAAATACAATCTTTTTTAGATGGACAAATGATTTTCTACACTATATATTGCTTGTTTTGTCACAAACTGAAATTGGGCGAACTATTAGAATTTTTGTAATCAGGAAATAGTGATGTGATTTATGCATATTGCACCTTCAGTGGAGGTGTCAAAATACCCATAAATCCTAGCGGTCAAACAGGGAAATGTTCCAATTGTGTTCCCTCCATTCATTTTTCCCATTGGGGATTTTATGAAACACTTAAAATAAGTGCTGTGTTTTGTGTAGGCTTACCCTGGCGTGACATTTTGGTAACCATGTAAATCTCTCTCGGACAAGGTGACTTTTATCAATATATATTCGTCTCTATTTCCTCTCATATTTTTTGAAAATGCTAATTAGCATCAAAGGAGACATCATGCAAAACTACAAATCCCTTCAAGCTCCTGAATGTAATTTCTAGTTGACACCTTTGCTAACAGGTATTGTGTCAATTTAAAACTTGCAGAAGACGTTTCAAAGAATTGTCCATTTAAAGAAATGTAGCCAATTTATTAATTACTAAATTTAGCTAACATTAGATAGTTAATCCAGAGATTGTTACCTTTGTCTTGATTTGGAATTCTTGTCCAGATAATCATGGCGTTTGTAGTTCTTTATGAAAGCCACATTAGCAGCTAATTAGCGTTTAATTTTGGGGGTAAATCCAGGCTAATAGATTGATAAAAGTCGCCTTATCCTAGAGAGATTTACACAGTTATCAAAACGTCACACCATGGTAAGTCTACACAAAACATTATTAGAAGTGTTTCTAAAATCCCCTATGGGAAAATAAATGGTGGAAAAACAATTGAAACATTTCCCTGTTTGACCGCTAGGTTTTATGGGTATTATGCGTACTGTGGTACTCTATTGAGAGTGGTATGTCATTCTGAAAATTACTCCAAATGTAATCAGAAGGTAGTGCTGTAAGGCTAACAAGCACATTTCCTTGTGGATCTTCGTTGTCAATTAATGTAGGAAAGGCTATATCAAATTGCAATGTTGAGATTGACTAGGGCTAAATATATCACTGCTTTTGTGAGATACTGCTACTATCATACTGTTTGAAGATGATGATGACTTTCAGTCATGGGAGTCCAAATATTCAATATAACAGACATCAGAATGTATGATAGACCACCTACTTATACTACTGTAAGCCAGAGGACTGCAAAGCATGCCCAGTGTTCACTGCATGAGAATAATTGTTTAACTTGTGGAGTACTACATACACGTCACATACACTCCTAGGAAAATATTCAGCAGCACTATTGGTTGAGTGCAAGAGCCAGGGATGTAGCCTAGTCCACACTGATAAATTAACATTGTCCATAAGTGCTGATCCAAAGTCGTTTTTGCTACGTAAGGGTTAAGGTTAGGATGGGGAAACCTGATCCTAGATCTGTACATGGGGCCAATCTCTACCTGTCAAAGAGTGGCCATCGGCAGCACAAACATATCTCAGGTTTGGATTAATCGACTTCAGAATAAAACTGTCATTTTATAAGCTTGTGTGGCCAACTAAAATGCCCATAGTCTTTGTGGAATGCCTTTTGGTGTTTGACATGTTCCATATTGATATGTAATGTTTTTAAAAAGTGGAATGTCTATTAATATCTACAAAGTAGGCTTTTAAGAATGATCGAGCACAAAGCAAAACAGATGTGGATCTGCAGAGTGAATTGAGAGGGAATTTGTTGGATTGAATTGACATATCATATTCACTATAGGTATGTATGTCTGTGATCAGTTTGGTAAACATAGATCCTGCATTCCTTTAACAATGAGAATATACAGTAATTTGTGTGTTATAAGAATGTTGAAATTTGGGTAAATGACTTGATCATTTAAAAGCTGGACGATGTGTGAGAAATTTGTAACAAATGTTAATATGGTTTTCTCATTCTTTTTGGCACTAATACAGTAGCAAAGCATTTACACTCAATTAGTGTACAATGAGTATAAGATGTTGTATGTCAAGTTAAGATTCAAGCCAAGCGGCCGGTAGCCTAGCGGTTAAGAACGTTGGACCAGTAACCGAAAGATTGCTGGTTCAAATCCCCGAGCCGACTAGGTGAAAAATCTGTCTGTGCCCTTGAGCAAGGCACTCAACCCTAATTGTTCCTGTAAGTTGCTCTGGATAAAAGTGTCTACTAAATCAGGGGTACTTTTTCACTCAGGCCCCCCCTTCCAGCATTGGCAAAAAAACTGGCAAAATAACGTCAGCTGATATGGATCAGTTGATCTGGACATTTTTGACAGGTTCTAAATAGCTCTCAAAAGGTCTGCAATGACTAACATGACAAGAGGAACTGATGATGCACTACCCAATTTCGATTTTGCACCTTATGCATTCTACTATTACACTTTTCAAGAGCAAATTGAAAGCCAGACTGAGTTCCCCCTGCCGACCCCTCGCCCCACAGTTTGGGACCCACTGTGCTACATGACTAAGAATGTAAAATGTAAGTCTTCCACAGAGGAATCTTTCAGGGCAGAAAGGGATGGCATAGCATGGATCACTGATTGTGCCGTACTGATACCAATGAATTAATATAATCGTGCTTCATTTAGTAGTTTTCATTTCTAGTTATATTTCATTTCTAGTTACATTTCTAGTTTATTGATTTATTTTTACATTAAGATTTCTGAGTGATATTCAGATCTTACAATGTTATGCATACTTGCAAAATGATTGAACTTGAATAAAAAAAATGTAGATCAAAGTTATATGTTTTTAAAAAGCATTCCTTTGTGTCATTTTCTCATTGTGTATTTATTATTACTTTTATTATTGCGTGTTTTACTTTTCTATTATTTATCTATTTTCTTTCTCTCTGCATTGTTGGGAAGGGCCTGTAAGTAAGAATTACACTGTTAGTCTTCACCTGTTGTTTACGAAGCATGTGACAAAGAAAAATGTGATTTCATTTTGATTTGACCAAACTATACTAAACAAAAATAAACACAAAATGCAACAATTTAAAAGATTTTACTGAGTTACAGTTCGTATAAGGAAATCACTCAATTGAAATAAATTCATTAGGGCCTAACCTATGGATTTCGAATACAGATATGCATCTGTTCATCACAAATACCTTAACAAAAAAGGTGTGGGCGTGGATCAGAAACCAGTCAGTTTCTGGTGTGACCACCATTTGCCTCATGCAGCGGAACACATCTTCTTCACATAAAGTTCATCAGGCTGTTGATTGTGGAATGTTGTCTCACTCCTTTTCAAGTGCGAAGTTGCTGTATACTGACGGGAACTGGAACACGCTGTCGTACACATTGATCCAGAGCATCCCAAACTTGCTCAATGGGTGACATGTCTGGTGAGCATGCAAGCCATGGAAGAACAGGGACATTTTCAGCTTCCAGGAATTGTGTATAGATCCTTGTGACATGCTGAAACATGAGGTGATAGCGGTGGATGAATGGCACGACAATGAGCCTCAGGACCTCATCACGGTATCTCTGTGCATTCAGATTTCCATAGATAACAAAAACAATTACATTTTGTCTATAGTTTATGCCTGCCCATACCATAACTCCACCGCCACCATAGGACACTGTGTTCACAACATTGACATCAACCGCTTTTCTGTGCGTATGGAACATTTTGTGGATCTTTTATTTCAGCTCATGAAACATGGGACCAATTGTCACGGCTGTCGTAGGAATGAGCGGACCAAAGTGCAGCGTGTGTGTCGTTCCACATTTTATTTATACTGTGAAACTATGCAATACATAAATAAACTGAATGACAGAAAACAACAAACCGTGACGCAGAGGTGAAACATACACTACTCAAAATTAATCTCCCATAAAACCCAGGTGGAAAAAAACCCACACACAGGATCACATGCGGTCTGTGTAATCACTGTGATCTCTGTGTGTTTGATCCAAGATGCTTCTGTAACTTTTCATCTGTGTGAGTTTGATTCAGGTAATTTGTGTCACTTTAGTGACTGAGTTTGATTTATCACTCTGTGGTTTTTATTCAGGTCTGATAGCAGAAATGTGTTAAACATGTTTAATGCTGGAATCAATCGTACCCCGTTTCAAGTCACATAGAGAATTAGAAATACCACTACAGAATATCATCAAATGTAGGAACAAGCTGATACCTGACTTAATATTATTAATAACTAGACTACACTGTCTGATTCAGTAACAGAGAAAGAAACAACTGGATCACTGTCTGTCACTCCTTGACAAACACAATCACTTAAATGACAATAGAATAACCTGGAGAAGAATTGGTGAGAAGCAGTGTTGTTGAAACATGTTTCTGTGTGAAAATGTATGTTTGAGCACAGACATTACACTGATAAAGGGTATTAAAAAAGGCCTGGATACCAAACAAAATAAAAACTTTACGATTATCATTGTTGTTACAACGGTTACTATCATTAAGCCTACAGTATGCTGCATACCATTGAGTATTCACCCCTACTAATAACTATTGTTATATAGTGAAGGATTGGTTTATCAAACCATATTTTACAGTTTTGCTGTTTATTCAGCTGAACAGCAAACAAATATGTGCAGTTGGATGGTTGACCCTCTCACTGCGGTGACACTCAAGACTTACCGGATACTGCAAAACACGGAGAGCAAAAATAAAACAAGCATTTCCGTCCATTGTTGAGGGAGGCGTGCCACAGGGAGAAGGAAAGCGGATCATGGCTGAAGGGAACACTTTTGCCAACGACATACTTACGATTAGCCTACCAGGCTGCCACCCTGGAATTTGGACTAAGGCACGTTCACCGCTGTCGTCCTCCCAAGGTACTCCAACCTTTGCAAATAATAGCAATCTTTTGGGCACAGGGAAACACTGTCATTTTATAGGGAAAACCCCACCCTCAGATAACGAGACATACCTGGGCACAATCACAGTTAGGTGACGCATGTCACACTGTAGAAATGTATTCTCAAACCACTCGTAGGCCATATGTTGACACCCCCAAAAAATACTTAATTAGAAAAAAATCTAATTACGTTGGTATCCAGGCACTCCGCATTGCGTCGTGCTTAAGAACATCCCTAAGCCATGGTTTATTGGCCATATACTACACCCCTCAGGTCTTATTGCTTAATTATACACGTGATTTCAGGACTCGTTACAGACAACATACAAAATGATAAAAATTGCTATATTCTGTAAATAATTATTTGTCAGCTGTCTGTGCTGATGAACTGTGTCACAGCACTTTCTGATATGGCTTTGTGTCACAGCACTTTTCTGATTAGACCCCGTTTGCTTTTCTCCTTTAACTCATGGTTAGTGGATAGATGATTAGGTCAAATTTCCATTTTAGCAGCAGTACTTGACCCCTTTTACAATAAATGTAATACCTAAGTAATTACATAGGCAGGTATTGTGTATTTACAGTGCAGCTACATATTGTCACATAACTACTTTTTTATTTTACAGGCAAGTCAGTTAAGAACAAATTCTTATTTTCAATGACGGCCTAGTGGGCTAACTGCCTTGTTCAGGGGCAGAACGACAGATTTTTACCTTGTCAGCTCGGGGATTTGATCTTGCAACTTTTCGGTTACTGGCCCAACACTCTAACCACTAGGCTACACTGCCGCCCCACTTTCAGGTCTTATACCAGTTTGCATCATACAAAAAAACAAACAAGCGTGCACATATAAACTGAATTAATTTGAGCTTGTTTAAAAGTTTCTTGCAAATGGAAATGTCAATGTTTTGGATTGTTATTTTATTGGTTATGCAAGCCATTTCTAATGCTTCTCAGGTCACAGTTGTGAGGTTATGCCCTACTGTTCTGATAGAGGAGTAATCGGAGAAGTGCAACATTTGTAAGTTGGATCGGCAACTGTCTGCATTATGTGCGGTTACGCCCTCTAAAATAAAGAGAACTTTGAATCCCAGAAAACATAGGTTCTCAGTATGGTCTAGTAGATAATTGTAGCTCTTATTGTAAAGATAAAGGGCAATAAAGTTATATTGACTTAAGGCCATATAACGAGCAGGGAAAGACTAATAGTTATAATTAGATTATACATTATAAAATGTTTGAGCCCAAAAGAAACACTAAGCAAACACAAAAGGATCCACAATCAGAAACTTTTATTTATCAGTCCTTCAGAGTTCTTTTTACATCTTGTGTTAAATGGAGTTGTCCTTCATGGTGTCCTCCACAAGGACCTGGTGGGTGGTGAGCAGGGGCTGCAGGTCGGCCACCAAGGACTCCACCATGCGAAGCGGAAACAGAACATTAGACTGGGTTTGTAGCTCAAGGCTAAAATGGAGGACCTTTATTATAAAAAAAAACTAAAAAAACAAATTGTTCAAGTGAATGAAGCATGACAGTTAAGACTCACTTGAACTAACCTGCATTTCATTTTCATCTCTCTCTGCCTCCGCCCCCAGATCTTCAAGAGGCCAGCGAACAGAGCCTGCATGCTCTCTGTCTCCCTCTTCATGTCAGTCTTCAGCCTACTCATCTCGTCCCTCTGGCCCAACAGCGTCCTCTGCCACCTCCACAGCACCGTCTCCAGGTAGGAGTGCTCATCCTGGGCTCTCATCTCTACTTCTAGTTCTGGGTTCCCTTGGGCCTAGTCGAGCTGTTGTGGATCTGGGTGCATTTCCTGACTCTGGTTTAAGGCGTTTGGAGGCTTCCCCACATTCTCATTATCTTCTTCCACCTTCCCAGCTCATCTTGAGGCGCAGTATGGCGCTGACCTTCTGCACCGTCTCCCTCATGCGCTCCTCCATGCCGCCCATTTCCTGGTTGGTCTCCATCTCCCGGTGGACGGTTTCCTCGCTCTCCTGGGCATCTTGCTGCTGCTTCTGTTTCAACTCCTCTGCCTTCTGCCTCTTCAGAGGCATCGGCAACCATCTAAAAGAGAGAGGGTTACGGTCAATGAATAATAAACAGATACATCAGTATTACCTCATCTTGTTTGCCCTTATCTTGACAAAGGAAAAATGCTCACCAACAGGGACGTAAACAAATTTGTTCACATTTGAGAGATATACGTTTTTTGTGTGTATGGAACGTTTTGGGGATCTTTTTTTTCAGTTAATGAAACATGGGACCAACACTTTACATGTTGCATTTATGTTTGTGTTCAGTATACATTCACTTAAGGGTCTGAGTGTGTGTGTGTCCCAATAGCCTTACATGGTTTCCTTCCCTTGTATCCTTAACGTTGTAATAAACTATTAGGTAATGTGAGAGCAATAAGCCCTGGTTAACATAGGTATCCATCCACTGTATTGTTTTCACCCATTCAGAACTGTTATATCAGTAACCTAAAAGAAAGGAGTTGAGGAGAGGCACTCAGGCACCAGCACCACTGTAGAGAATTAGAACATGGTGAGCATGTGTCTGCTTGGTTGCTGCATTTTGATTGGTCCCACTGTGGCTGATAAGACCTCTACTTTGCCCTAACATTTTTACCTCTGAATGAGAGGGAAAATGGCAACTGCAGGAAAGGTTAGTGTGTATATTATACTCTCATGTAAATTGCCTTCAGAAAGTATTCACAACCCTAGACTTTTTCAAAACGTTGTGGTGTTACAAAGTGGGATTAAAATGGATTTAATTGTCATTTTTCTGTCAACAATCTACACAAAATAATGTCAAAGTGGAAGAAAAAAAATATGAAAAATGAAACACTAATATATCTTGATTAGGTAAGTATTCAACCGCCTGAGTCAATACATGCTTGAATCGCCTTTGGCAGTGATTACAGCTGTGTGTGTTTCTGGGTAAATCTCTAAGAGCATTCCATACCTGAATTGTGCAACATTTGCCCAATATTATTTTCTGTCTAATTGGTTGTTGATCATCGCTATACAACCATTTTCAGGTCTTCAAAATGATTTTCAAGCAGATTTAAGTCAAACTGTAACTTGGCCACTCAGGAACAGTCACCGTCTTCTTGGTAAGCAACTCCAGTATAGATTTGGCCTTGTGTTTTAGGTTATTGTACTTCTGAAAGGTGAATTAATCTCCCAGTGTCTGGTGTAAAGCAGACAACCAGGTTTTCCTCTAAGATTTTCCCTGTGCTTAGCTCCATTCCGTTAAATTTTTTATCCTGAACCTCCCCCCAGTCCCAAGTATACCCATAACATGATGCAGCCACCGCTATGCTTGAAAATTTGAAGGTACTCACTAATGTGTTGTATTGGATTTGCCTCAAACATAACACTTTGTATTGAGGACAAACAGTTAATTGCTTTGCCACATTTTTTGCAAAATTTCTTTAGTGCCTTGTTGCAAACAGGATGCATGTTTTGGAATATTTTTATTCTGTACAGGTATCCTTCTTTTCACTCTGTCGATTAGGATAGGATTGTGGAGTAACTACAATGTTATTGATCCATCCTCAATATTCTCCTATCACAGCCATTACATTCTGTAACTGTTTTAAAGTTACCATTGGCCTCATGGTGAAATCTCTGAGCGGTTTCCTTCCTCTCCGGCAACTGAGTTAGGAAGTATGCCTATATCTGTCACAAGTTTCTTCATCTTCCGACGATATAGAGAAATTGTCGTCTGAGAACGCGGACCAATACGCAGCAGAGTTGGTGCTCATCATCTTAATTTATTAAATGACGTTGAACACGAGAAAACAAGAAAACAACAAGAACGACGAAGGACAGTTTCACAGGCTAAATGAAGACTAGCAGTGCGAAACACAACTACCCACAAAACACAAAGACAAACACACCCTATTATATAGGACTCCCAATCAAAGGCAACTCAACACACCTGCCTTCAATTGGGAGTCCAACCACAATTAACTATACATAGAAAACAAACCTAGAACCTATACCCACAACTAACTAAACTTAACATAGAAATACATAAACACAGAGCAGTGCCCAAAACCCCCAGAATACATAAATAAAACACCCTACTACCTACACCACCACCCCGAACCATATAAAACAAATACCCTCTGCCACATCCTGACCAAACTACAACAACAAATAACCCTTAACTGGTCAGGACGTGACAGTATCTTTGTAGTGACTGGGTGTATTGATACACCATCCAAAGTATAATTAATCCCATGCTCAAAGGGATATTCAATGTCTTCTTATTTATTATTTTACCCATCTACTAATAGGTGCCCTTCTTTGCGAGGCATTGGAAAACCTCCTTGGTCTTTGTGGTTGAATCTGTGTTAACTGCTCAACCTAGGGACATTACAGATAATTGTACTGTATGTGTGGGGCACAGAGATGAGGTAGTCATTCAAAAATAATGTTAAACACTTATTGCGCACAGAGTGAGTCCATGCACATTATTATGTGACTCGTTAAGGAAATTGGGGTTAAATACTTGACTCAAAACATTTTAGCTTACATTTTTTTATTAACTTGAAAAACATTATTCTACTTTGACATTATGTGGTATTGTGTGCAGGCCAGCGACAAAAGAAAATCTATATTTATTCAATTTTAAATTCAGGCTGTAACACAACAAAATGTGGAAAAAGTCAAGGGGTGTGAATACTTTCTGAAGGCATTTTAATTGTTCCATATTTTTCTAAATGTGATATGTCAACAAAACTATCTGTGTAGTCCAGTGGAGGCTGCTGAGGGGAGAACGGCTCAAAATAATGGCTGGAATGGAGTGAATGGAATGGTATCAAATGCATGGTTTTCATCTGTTTCATACCATTTCATTCCAGCCATTATTATGAGCTGTCCTCCCCACAGCAGCAATCCACTGTCACATGGCCAGACAAGATGCATCTCCTTACTCATTTCAATCTACACATTTGATAGAAAGAAACACACATTTGACAAATCAAACCTTTTTAACTTAGTTTAAACTTGGCCACCAATTTCATGCCAAGGAATCATGTTTGGCTTAGCACTCAAAGCGCGTACAGAATATCCAATATATAAACAGTAGTTTTTCCTTTGCCACGGATAGTGTAGTCAGACACAAGAAGGGAGACAGATATTTAGGCTCTCCAGCTCAGCCAGTGTTTATAAGAGGGTGTGCCATTTTGTGTGCTGTATTCTCACTCAGCAGCCGTGTCTCCCCCCCAAAAATTGTACTATGAGGTCATGTGTGATATTCCAATGTATCAAAAGTCATGTAGAATATTGCTAAACTATACAGAGTATGATTATTGTTTTTCAAATGAAAAGAAAGGCATAAATCCAGGGCTTGAGCAATCTGTAGTTTTGGGAAAGGAGACAGTCCACTGTTGCAATTATTTCCCCACAATCTGTGGCAAAGGAAAAACTGTTGTTTATAAATTGGATATACTGTATGTGTCCGGGAGTAAATCCATCTTTGAGTGCTAAGCCAAACATGATTCCTTGGCATTAAATTAGTGGCCAAGTTTAAACAAAGTAAACAAGGTTTGATTTGTCAAATGTGTGTTTCTTTCTATCAAATGTGTAGATTGAAATGAGTAAGGAGATGTATCTTGTCTGGCCATGTGACAGTGAACTGATGTGATCCGATGCCAGGCCGCAGTTGCATGCTAGGCTGGAAAGCCCCTCTCCATGGAGGAAGTGCGCATCAAGATACAGGGTCACAAGGTCATGTACTATAGCATGGAACCACTGGTGTACCTTAGACCTGGGTCACAATAGCACACAGTATTATTAACGGCTTTCTTTCACTTACTTTCGATTCGATTGATTTAGCTTGCCATGTTGCAGTGCTCCTTACAGTAAGAGATTACTGTGAAGATGGGACAAGTTCTGAGAGGGGGGAAAGTTGAGTGGGTGACCAGAAATCATAGGGCAAGAGTCCAGGTACCCTTAAATTACTAACATCATTGACATTTATAGGAGGTGGTTTCATGATTGCCCTTGAAAACACTGCAGTTATTGTAATTACCTAAGTGGACAATGGTAAAGTTGAATCATCTCCTAAATTGGCTGAATTAAAATACCCTGAATGTGTTGCAAATTGTTGCCTCTGGGATCTGCCATACAGATTCCTGAACCCTGAGTGGCTCGAACCCAGAGGGGGTTTCCCCTGTCATGTTGGGCCATGAAGGTGCTGGGACGATGGAGAGCGTTGAAGAGGGCGTCACAAAATTCAAACCAGGTAGTCATACCAGAGAGGAAGAGGCGAAGCGAGAGATTTCACTCTCACCAAAATAAGCCCAATAACTTTCTATGGGTTTATTTTGGATCTAAGCTTGTCGCCAGCCTTCCCGCCTTTGGGACGACGACTCCCATTGTTAGGGCGAAGATGTGAGCATCTCGTCATTATATACAGATCTCTGATCATACTGAGTGAGTCAGTATGAGTGAGTCAGAAAAACTGAGTGAGTCAGAAAAACTTAACAGAAGGACATTATTACCTCCTATTGCTCACGTTCCAAGAGCTTTCAATCATTTTATTTAAATATCTTGATATAATACATACAGGGCTTTCGCAAGTTATTTATTGTGTGTGTTTTTAGGGGATACTGTGATCCTCCTCTACCTCCCTCAGTGTGGAGAGTGCAAGTTCTGTAAAAATCACAAAACTAACCTGGTCAAAAGATCAGGTGAGTGTTCCGGGCACAGCCAACAAAATCAGAGACAACCTCTAGCCACTACATCTGGTTGTCACTAGTTGCCACAGCCACCAAGTCAAAATAGCTACATCATAATAATTCATGAAAACAAAGATGTGCTTTTGGTCTTTATTTAAGGTTAGCAGTATGTTTAAGGTTAGGGTTACAGTTAGGTTTAAAATCAGACTTTAAGACAATAAATTGTAGAAATAGGCTGGGTTCATTCAGTCAATTCTCCCATAAGGGGATACGTCTGGCCAACTGATTGTGTATAGCAGGACAAAACTCTCACCTAGTCTCTTTTGGTGATTTCCATTCCCAACGATGTCCTTACAGGTGGAGACGGGCTCAACCTGTGCAGTGTTTGGCCTTGGCACGTTGGGCCTGCCAGCCATCAAGGGATGCAAAGCAGCTGAGGCGACCAGGATCACGGGATTGACCTCAACACAGTTTTAAGGTGGCCAAGGAGTTTGGATTATTCCTTCATATGTGTGTGCAACATGGGGATCATGGTGAGGAAGTGGATTCTACCTTTACAGACCACCCTTGAGTGTTTGGGGAATTAATTACCATCTTACTGACAATGTGTAGAAAGAGTGGACAGTGCTTTTCTCAAATTTTATGATTTTTTTTAACAACGTCAAATGCTCAACTAAGCAGGGGTGTAAAGTAATTAAGTAAAACTACTTGAAAGTACTACTTAAGTTGTTTTTTGGGGGTATCTGTACTTTACTACATTCCTAAAGAAGATTATATACTTTTTTCCATGACACCCAAAAGTACTCGTTACATTTTGAATGTTTAGCAGGACAGGGAAATGATCAAATTCACACACTTATCAAGAGAACATTCCTGGTCATCCCTACTGCCTCTGATCTGACAGACTCACTAAACACATGCTTCATTTGTAAATGATGTCAGTGTTGGAGCTTGCCCCTGGCTATCCGTAAACTAAAATAAAGAAAATGATGCTGACTGGTTTGCTTAATATAAGGAATTTGAAATGATTTATACTTTTACTTTAGATACTTAAGTATATTTCAAACCAAATACTTTTAGACTTGTACTCAAGTAGTATTTTACTGGGTGACTTTCACTTCAGTCATTTTCTATTAAAGGTATCTTTACTTTCGAAAATTGGGTACTTTTTCCACCACTAGTGTTGTAATCAAAATTGTAGCATATGTTAACTATGTTACACCTAATGGTCATAGCGGCACGATAGCAAGGTTACAGCTGTGTAAGTGACTGTTCCAGACTGTTGTCAGCAGGAGGGCAAAAGATCTCTCACCCATTCCAACTGGTGACAGGATGAACTTGGGCAGGAACTGGGATGGGTCTAATGTGTTAGTGAGAGCCAAAAGCTCTGTGTAGTTGTTACCCCACATAATCCAATCATTTATTAACCAGTTGTCTATCATTTGACTGAACTGAGGTCATGCTTTGCATTCCATAGGATATACAAGTGTGGAGGGTGTTCCTAAACTGGTCAGTGAGTACATGAACAATAAGCTGAAGCTGGATGATTGTGACCCACACACCACCCTTCGAACGGATCAGAGGGCTTCAGTATAATGCATGCTGGGAAATTTTAAGGCATTGCACAAAAATCACAACAAAGCCTGCTTTCCATTTTGTGTTTACTAAATGTAAATCATTCTCATCGTTTCCTTTGCAGTATTTGTGTTGTCCTGAAATGTTAGATTTCAAGAGGCGGCTCTGAAAACCATAACATCACTCCTTATTTCTCCATTTCAATTGAATACATTAAATCAAAGGATACTCAAAGGATTGTCTTACTGGTCAAATTCATTTGAACCTCGTCGCCAGGATAATTGAGCATAGCATTGGGAGAAAGCATCTAGTGAACGAGTTTCATGTCATTTGCAGTCAGATTCTCATAACGTGCACATCATAGGAAGTAAAAAACAAGAAACGCTTAACTTTGAGCTAATGCAAAACAATCAATACTTCAGTGATTATGTTATTACTATTTTAATAATACAGTACTCTGAAAAAGGGTATTAATTCACAGGTCTGTAGTAAACCCAGACTTCTGCTGCAATAGAGCCTTTGGCATTTATACAGTCCTCACCACACTCAAACACAAAAGCATATACGCGCACACACACACACAACTACAGAACAGCTGTTTATCACTCCCATCATAGAAGAAATAAAAAGCTGGCAGAGAAACTGGAAAGACTGGATTAAAATGGAGACTCAAGAGTGTTGCTCAACAGTATATCAAGAATAACAGACATGCTGCCTAGACATTATCTGGCATGGTTATTCTTAATTCACACAGATTAAGGCTCAACGCGCTACACCAGGGCAATACCAAACCAGGCCTTGGGGTCCGTCGCACTGCAGACTTTCATCCCGATTCAAACAGGACTTGGGACACCTGGCAAGGAGATTGTGGTCAATCAATGAACCTAAATCAACTAGTTCACTACAAGAGAGAAAAGAAAACTAGCAGTGCTGCAGACCTCGGGACCCAGGTTTGAATAGACCTGCACTACACACTTTAGCAAAACACTGAGCTCAATAGCTCCCCTCTCTGGCCACATCTGGCCACTCAATAGGACCCAGCTGCCTTGCTGTCAATTAGGCAACACAGTAAGGTGGCACATGTCTAGAGGTCAAGGAGTCAAACTGAAGCATGACCCTTTCCACACCTCTGCAGTCAAATATGTCAACAGAATCAAAGCTCACAATCAAGGTAAAAATTAAACCTGCTACTGCGCATAAATACACTTTATTTTTTACTTTTCATCTCCCGATGAGACATTTCTTTTTTAAAACAGCCTCGATAAAACAATCCACACAGTTGATATCATCAGATGTATTCAAGTACTTCCCGTAAATCTTGGAGAACAACACTAAATTTGTGGAACGGTGAGAGCCGGGGGTAGGGGGGGGGCAGGCGGGCGGCGTGCCTCAGGTTAGAGGTGTGTATGTGTGATATGACATTGGGGACCAAAGAGAGCTGCCCAGGAGACAGTCCGTTCATTGCTGTATCTCCCCCGTTTAGATTTGGTTGAGGAAGTGGGGACGTCCATTGTCGTCCAGCCGGCGTGTCAGAATGTCACAGCCCGTCTCAGTCACAAGCAAGGTGTGTTCAAACTGGGCGGAACGCTTCCCATCCCGAGTCACAGCTGTCCAGCCATCAGGCCACGTCTCGTCCTGCCAACCACCTACACAGAACACACACAGGTAGCCAGGATTAAGCACACAAGTACAGTATTAAAACACAGGTATAAAATTACCAACCATTACATTAAGCACACACAAACAAAATTACACCCCAAATCTGCTGTCATGTCTCTGAGGACCCTTACCTTCACAGATCATGGGCTCGATGGTGAACACATGGCCAGGCTTCATCACTCCGACCGCTTTGTTTTCTGCAAAGAAAGGTAACCCACCAATTTATATATCTTCCCCCAAAATCCTTTGAGGATTAACGTGTATGTGACCTATAAAATTTGAAGTAGGCTACTATGTTATCTGAGAAAAGGATGTCAATTTCACAAGCGTATTGGTGGAAGGAGACGGAGGGGTACTCACTGGCATAGTGGGGCACGTTAGGAGCAGTGTGGAACAGTTTGTGGATGCCATGGCCACAGTAGCTCCGCACCACAGAGAAGCCGTTAGCCTGGGCATGTTTCTGGATGATGTTACCAAGCTCCCTGTAGCGGATACCAGGCTTTACTAGAGAAGGAAGAGGGGGGAAAAAAACATTGCGATAGTGACCTAATTGAGACTCGTTCCAGGAAACTAGGCATACGTTGCGTGTCACTACTTCACAGGAGCGACATTTGAATGCAAACTATATTTATCAAAATGCATTTTGTCAGAAATGCCTTCTGGAACATGTGAACTTTCATGTGCCTTAAAAACAAACTTGTATGCCATCTGTAAATACAAATAAAATTGTTAAATTACGAGCCTAGTTGGTTTAGCCATGGAAAAAGGCAGCAACCTTCCTGCTAGCCATGGTTGGCTGAGACAATGAGTCGGCTGAACATGCCGAGAGATGAGTTTGGATTGGCCTGCCATGTAGCATGCTTCTGTCTATAATATGACCTGGCCAGTATGTGTAGGTAATCCTTTCGAAACGGGGCTTTTGAAAGATATTAGGTAGAACTGCATAACTGTTGCTCCCCACTTTCTGGAGGACTGAGTTTTGAAATCAGTGGAATTAGAGTATGATAGCTAAGGAAATTCTGGCGGTTTGATTGTAAATATGCAGACGGCGTCGAAAAGAGAGCACACAGAAGGATGTTGTATAAAAACACCTGTTTTCGGATTACATCTTCAAACTAAGGTTAACCATGCAATCCATGACAGAGGGAGAAGCATCCACCCATGTATACAGGTGAGTCTAGCTAGCTCCATTTTCAGATTTGACAAGTTTATAATTTTGTCACAAAGGCATTTTCATTTCAAGTTAAAGTGTACTGTTAGCTAGCTACCGTTAGCTGGCTGGCTAGCTAGCTAACGTTACGTGTATGATCTGTATTGTAATATTATTGGTATTGCTAGTTATAGCCTAATGTTAGCTAGCTAACATTGAACCTGGTTGGTTAGCTACCTGCAGAATCATGCAGGGTAGTAACGTTAGGAGTTGGGATCATGGTTCATTGTTTAGCTAGCTAGATGTCTAAACAAGACTCCACTATGCAAGAAACTATTTCAATAGAATGTTTATGATGTCACTGTGACAACTGTCGATAGACGTAGCTGGTAAATTTACTCGCCATCTACGCCGATTTCTGAGCACTCTCCCGAGTGTGCCAGAGTGCAGAATAACTGACAAATTTACAAATGCTCAGAACCCGTTGAATATGGCCGGTGTCAGTAAACTTTGGCAAAAAAAAAGTGTAATTAAAAAGTTGCCAGCGTCACAATTGCAGTCACCAACGCTCTGGATAACCAGCTCTGCTAGGGCGAGTAAAATGGTCAGAGTGAGCCGTTCTCTCATTTGTAGCTGAAAGTAGCTAGCCAACGTTAGCTTGGGTGCTTGACTGCTGTTAGGTCAGAAAGCTCGGATCAACCCTACTTTTCATCCAGAGTGTCCAATGTGTGCTCTGAATGCTCCGAGAGAGAAATGCTCTCAATTTACAAACAGTCAATCTGACAACACTGGGTTTCCAAACACCCAGAGCACACTCTGGCACTCCAGATTAAATTTACCAACACTCCCGTAGTTTCAACCTTTAGTCTTGAAATCTTTGGTTGTTTAGTACATAGCCTCACATGTGAATCCTTAAAGCTTAAAAGGTTGTGAACGATTCTGAATGTGTGTAGACAAAGAGCTCTCCAGTAGGTGTATCATTCAAGGGCCATTTTCTCAAAAGTGAGGTTACAAGTTTATCAACTTTAAAAAGTACAATTACTTTCCCATTGTTCATCAACTGCAGTGTATGACATACCATTTTCTAGTCTCTACTTTTACTCAATGTAAAAAACACAATTTTTTATTTTGCTACATAAGACTGAATCTAGCCGGTCAGCCACAATTTAAAAAAAATAAATCTAGTTCATTTTTATCTGACATCAGGTAAGAGATCCTACCTGAGTCGATGGCTTGCATAAGGCATTCGAAGGTGGTCTGGACAAGCTTTTTCGCCCCTTCATCTGCCTCTCCCACAAAGAAGGTCTCGTTGAGATCTCCGTGGAATCCATTGTGGTACACAGTAATATCCACTGCACGAGGGGAGAGAAAGAGATGCTGAACATTAGCAGAAATATATACAGTGCCTATAATAAATTAATGCTTTATCTTGATTAGATAAAAAAAAAAAAAAATTATATATATATATATATATAAAAGAAATGCCTTTGGCCGACAGAGCTTTTGACTCTTTTCTGGTAAGTATTTAAAAGCTTTGCATCCCTGGATTGTGCACTATTTTCCCATTATTCTTTACAAAATTCTTCAAGTTCTGTCAAGTTGGCTGCGGGATAACTGCTAAATGGTCATTTTCAAGTCTTGCCATAGATTTTTAAGCAACTTTAAGTCAAAACTAACAAGGCTACGTGAAAACATACTGTCTCTTTGGTAAGCTTCTGTTTTGGGTTATTGTCCTGTTGAAAGGGGAATTCCTCTCCCAGTGTCTGGTGTACTGCGCAGCAGAGCACGAGCAAATGGCTCCGTTTCTAAATTTTAGTGATTCACTTCGTGATGCCAGAGCCCTGCCCCTACCCTAGTTATTGATGAAAAAACAGGCCCTGTGTATAATGTCGGGTCACGCAGGGCTTGGCTCGGGTTAGGAAGGATGACCATCTTTGTAGTGTCTGGGTCATTTCATACAACATCCACAGATTAAGTGCAAACTTTACCATGCTTAAAGGGATATTCAGTGTCTGCTTTTTGTTTTACCCACCTACCAATCTGTATGAGGCACTGGGAAAGCTCCCTGGTCTTATATATTAAATCTCCGCTGGAAATTCAAAACACGACGTAGGGACCTTACAGACGCTGTATAAATGGGGTACAGGGGAAGTCATTAAAAAACCATGTTTACCCTTATTATTTCACACAGAGCGAGTCCAACTTGTTACTCCTTAACTAATTTAGGGTTGCCATAACAAAGGGGTGAATACTTATACAACCAAGATATTGAAGTTGTTCATTTTTATTCATTTGTTAGCATTCATATAATTTGATTTTCACTTTGACATATGTGGATATTTGTGTAGACAAGAGAAGAAAAAAAAACAATTTGTCACACTATGTAACAGAGGGATAAATACTTAAAATATGCACTGTACATGATAGTGGGCACCATCATGCTCATGAGACCACTTGTCTTGTCAAACCATGCTGTAAGTCCGTTTTTTTTGTCAGTGTCTCATGGGATCTTTCTCTTGAGAATAGTCCCATTAGCAGAGATAATATATATATATATTAACACACACACAGTGAGGGAAAAAAGTATTTGATCCCATGCTGATTTTGTACATTTGCCCACTGACAAAGAAATTATCAGTCTATAATTTTAATGTCATGTTTTGCTGAGGGGTCAAATACTTATTTCCGTCATTAAAATGCAAATGATTTTATAACATTTTTGACATGTGTTTTTCTGGATTTTTTTTGTTATTCTGTCTCTCACTGTTCAAATAAACCTACCATTAAAATTATAGACTGATCATTGCTTTGTCAGTGGGCAAATATACAAAATCAGCAGGGGATCAAATACTTTTTTCCCCCTCACTGTAGGACACAGGCTACATTTTGGCTGAAGTCCTATAGACTCTTGCTCAATACTAATAACCATTTCTCTTGTCAAACCATGATGTCAGCAAGAGCTCTTTGGCAGTCTGTCTAATGGGAACTAGCCCGTTCTCTATGTGCATCTCAATAGTCTAAAGTCTCTCTCACCTATTTAAACCCCATCATACTCAATGATCTGAACACACACATTAGGTGAAAGAATATGGAGGATGCCAACTGGGGATTTATATTTCACCTGTCCAGTTAATTCAAGTAAGTAACTGGTGAAGGGACAGATGAGGAAGCCACTTTTTGAACCTTGGGAAACCTACCGTTGAGGATATCCCCATCCACCAGACGTCTCCTGTCTGGGATGCCGTGGCAGATGACCTCATTGACTGACGTGCAGCAGGACTTGGGAAAGTTGTAGTAGTTGAGAGGGGAGGGGTAACAGTTTCTTTCTGTGCAGGCCTGGAGGAAGGAAGTACTTACACGTCAACGATCAAGATGAGGGAGAGAGGAGGAATGAGTGAAAAAGGAAGAGAGCGACAGGAGAAAGTGAGTGGATGGGAAAGAGAAAAGGAGGCTAGTGTCTTTACCAGGTGCACAGTGTGGTCAATCTCCTCCGTGGTCATGCCAGGTTTCACCATCAGGGCAGCGATGTCAAGCACCTCTCGGGCCAGCTACAAAAGAGAGAAATAGACTTTGCATTTCAAAACCACTGTTTTTAAAACTGTTTGAGTATGTTATTAACTGCAACAGCGAAAGGTTAAAAAACAATTGAATAATTTACCTTAGACACAACTCTCATGCCTTCGATGTCTTCGGCAGGAAGGATCTTGATCTGTGAAGTGCCCTTCAAAGACTGCTCCGACTCAGACATGCCTTAAAAAAAAAAAAACAAGCGAAAAGAATGGGCATACGGGCCTCATTTTAACGTCACTATTCTATCCATACACCAACTCACCCTGACCAGCTTTCCATTAAACTGAGTCAAACAACGTCACTCAGTCCAGTCTGACTTTCACACAAAATGGACTACCAGTCTACTGACTCAACCACTTCATGCATCTGCCCAAAAAAGTTGTTATGCTACTGGAAAGAGCTTAAAAGGGATACTTTGGCATTTTCGGCAAATGAGGCCCTTTGTCTACTTCCCCATAGTCCGATGAACTAGTGGATATCATTTTTATGTCTCGGTCTCCAGTATGAAGGAAGTTCGAGGTAGTTTGCAAGCCAATGCTAACTAGCGTTACCATAGACTTCCAGTCGTTGCGCTATCTACTAGCATAGACTTACACACAACAAAAAAAGATCAGAATTGGGCTGCCTATGTAAAACAACTTTTGAAGCCCACATTCTAACAGAATAGATTCACTGCATTAAATTAAAGTTGACACCAAACGTCCTCACCTAACCTGGCTATATGAAAGAAAAAGAATACACTATATCACAGCACGTCACAAGGATGTAGTCCTACACAAGTCGACCAAGGGGCATGATAATATTGATCTGCAGACCTGAAGCCATATCTAAATTCAGCGGCGCTCCAAATCAACCTCAGCCCCTTACACTAAAAACCTGCAGCGCTGAAAGGATCCTTTTCCGGCCGAGTGAAATTCTCTATATTGCTTACTCCTATGGAAATATTTCAGAGCCACAAATCTATGGCATGGGGGCCTTTTTTATTGACATAGGCATACAGTTATTCTGGTTGAGCCACATGGTTAGACTATTTTCATTGAAAAGGCCCATGTCATTCTTCTTGTACAGTTTTTATCTGGTTATCAGATCACAACACCAAACAATGTTTACATACAATGTATAGACCACAGCATTGACATGAGCGTCATAATCGGTGTAGGTAACGTCACTGAAGCATGAGCCACAACCACATCAGTATGTTTATCAACCACTTAGCAGAGACAACATGATTACTGTACAAAACCCCCATCACTATGATAAAATACAGACCATAGCTCTAATGCAGCAGCAAAAGATGAATGAAAACAATGCCATGCAGAAACACAATATCGTTGACCATGCTTCCGTTTCCTGCCTGATGTTCGCAGATGGAGACATACAAAAGAAACAAAAGAGGTATACAACAAGAGCAGCGACAGTGTGTGGTTATGTGCTGCACAGATGGGGGGGATAAGGGATTGTTGTGGGTGGGGTAGGACGTACCTGCCATAAGACCCACTTCTGCTGCTGAAGTGATGAGTAGAAAAGAGCTTCAGACACCAGCCTATCCCACTCAAACATGCGAGCACACACAAACACACCCTCTTAAAACTCACAAACACTCAGAAGCACTTGCATACATAGCCAGACAAAAAAAGTGGGAATGACCATGGGATCGACCAAGACGAATACGCTTTTATCAGAAGGTAGCAAATGTATAAAGGAATGCCATTGTTTAAGCTACAGTTTGTCTACAGACTAAGCAGAGGTAAAACGTTATTCTAGGGTAAAGTTAACTCGTTTAATGGATTGAGTTGGAGTCAATTTCATTTCAATTTAATCAATTAAGGACAGAATGTTTTAATTGGACAGAGTTCAAGTGCTATAGACCCAAAGCCTTGCTAAGAAGCTAGCAAAAAGACAAAGGCACCTGCTACAACAGCCATCTACTGTAATATACAAAGGAATTCATCCCGTTTACTTGTTTGCAGAGATGAAATATTAATGTGTACAATACTGAGTTGCAGTTCAACAATGGGTTGTTTGTACTCTGAACCAACAGAGAAAGCCTAGGGGTAGATCAAATATGCTATTGCGCAGACGATCCCACTAGCCAGGGTCACACTCTGTAGACTAGACTCAGGACGACAGGAAGCGATCCGATGTCATTAACAATGAACAGCACTGTGGGCAGACTCAAATCACATTTTATTGGTCGCATACACATATTTAGCAGGTGTAGCTTAATGCTTCTGTTCCTAGCTCCAACAGACTGTCTGGCAATTAATGATGGGTAAGGACAGCAAAGCAAATCGACAGTTGTGCTGCTTATGGTTATATTTAACCCAGCCAAGCTGTATGAGGTCTAGATTTTTTACATTTCGAAGTGCCCAGAAATCTAGGTTACATTCTAATTTTGACAAGTCTGCAATGCAGAGATCAGCAGAACTGGGAAGTGACTGATGTGAAATGGGTTATGAGTAAAGTTATTAAACTCTTTGGGCTGGGGGGCAGTATTTTCACGTTCGGATGAAAAGCGTGCCCAGAGTAAACTGCCTGCTACTCAGGCCCAGAAGCTAAGATATGCATATTATTAGTAGATTTGGATAGAAAACAGTCTGAAGTTTCTAAAACTGTTTGAATGTCTGAGTATAACAGAACTCATATGGCAGGCAAAAACCTGAGAAAAATCCAACCAGGAAGTGGGAAATCTGAGGTTTGTAGTTTTTCAAGTGATTGCCTATCCAATAGTGTACATTTGGTCAGATTACACTTCCTAAGGCTTCCACTAGATGGCAACAGTCCTTAGAAGTTGTTTCAGGCTTCTATTGTGAAAGGGGACCGAATAAGAGCACTAAGCAGATGGCCCAGGTGAAAGCCTTAAGTTTAGTCACGCATGCGGCCGTGAGCACGAGCTCCGTTCCCTTTCATTTCTAAAGACAAAAGGAATTGTCCGGTTGGAATATTATTGAAGATTTATGATAAAAACATCCTAAAGATTGATTCTATACATCGTTTGACATGTTTCTACAAACTGTAATGGAACTTTTTTGACTTTGTCTGGACTTAGTGCCCGCGCCTTGTGCATTTGGAATAGTGATCTGAACGCGCAAACAAAAAGGAGGTATTTGGACATAAAGATTAACTTTATCGAACATTTATTGTGGAACTGGAATTCCTAGGAGTGCATTCTGATGAAGATCATCAAAGGTAAGTGAATATTTAGAACACTATTTCTGACTTTTGTTAACTCCACAACATGGCGGGTATCTGTATGGCTTGTTTTGGTGGCTGAGCGCTGTACTCAGATTATCGCATGGTGTGCTTTCACCGTAAAGCTTTTTTGAAATCTGACAAAGCAGTTGCATTAAGGAGAAGTTTATCTATAATCCTATGCATAACACTTGTATCTTTCATCAAAGTTTGAGTATTTCTGTAAATTGATGTGGCTCTCTGCAAAATCACCGGGTGTTTTGGAAGCAAAACTTTACTGAACATAACGCACCAATGTAAACTGAGATTTTTGGATATAAATATGAACTTTATCGAACAAAACATACATGTATTGTGGAACATACATCATCAGATGACCTTTGATCATCTGATGACGATCAAAGGTTAGTGACTAACTTTGGTCTAAAGGCCAGTTTTATTGCTTCTTTAATCAGTACAACCGTTTTCAGCTGTTCTAACATAATTGCAAAAGGGTTTTCTAATGATCAACTAGCCTTTTAAAATGATAAACTTGGATTAGCTAAGAACATGCGATTGGAACACAGGAGTGAAGGTTGCTGATAATTGGCCTCCATACACCTATGAAGATATTCCATAAAAATCAACCGTTTCCAACTGCAAAAGTCATTTACAACATTAACAATGTCTACACTGTATTTCTGATCAATTTGATGTTATTTTAATGGACAACATTTTTTGCTATTCTTTCAAAAACAAGGACATTTCTAAGTGATGCCAAACTTTTGAACGGTAGCGCAGGTATCGTAACATCAGTTGAAAGGAGAGTACTTGTTGCATCTTTAGAAAGGTTGTGGGATCATAGCCAAATTAACGCATGGAGTTCCCATCATATCATGTTCCAACATTGAAATTGCCAGCAAAATGGAGCTCTTTTGGCTGGCCTTACACAAGATGTGGCTAGGGTTGCAAAGGGTCAGAAACTTTCTGGTCAATTTCAGGAATTTTGAGTAAATTTTCCATGGGAAGTTAAACCTGGGAATTTTGCTTAAATTCATCAAAAACGTTAGCTTAAACAGTGAACCTTTTTTGTGGGATACACAAGGCAATTCTAGGTCTTTTGCCATATTTTGTTTAAACTATCCCCAATTCAATGGAATTGCAACTCTCTGCATGCACAGTGCATTCTTCCATCACAGCTGATTCTCAAGATCTTGCACACTAATGAGATGCTATTGAGCCCACACTACTACACTGTCTGAGCCAAGGACTCATGCTTTCTGGTAAGTTTTGATTACAATACTGGGTGGGGTGAATATCTTCTATATGACATACATCATTTTTTGTTAACTAGTAAATAGTAGCCAACAGCAAAGTGTGTTTAAATCATTTCTAACAATTCCTGCTAGTTAGTTTTTGCTTCCATGTGAGTTTTAGCTTGCTTGAGCCTGCTAACTGAGTGTTAATTCACCTGTTTCCAAACATGTTCCATTTTAAAACATTGATCTTACAAAGGAGTTGTTTAATCTAACTGCTTAACTATTTATCTGTACATGGAATTGTATTTTTTATTTTAACTCATTTTTTTCAAATCTTTACAGGAAAATGCCATGGGCACCATCTGATGTGTGGAGACATTTCACTGCAGCTAATGTAGAAGGAAAAGCTGTGTACCTTTGCAAATACTGTGCCAAATCATATGTGAAGACTGCCACAAAGATGCAGAATCATCTGGCCAAGTGCATAAAGTTCCCTCAGCGCTCACAACAAGCAACCTCTGACAAAAGTCCCTCAACTTCTATTCGAGGTGAAAATGATGAATCAGACACCTTATCGATAGCAACAGCTCATGGTCCTCCTGGAATCAGATTTTTTTTGACTCAATGGAGGAACGTAGTCAGAGAAATGCTGATGAATGTCTTGCTCGAGCTATATATGCAACTGGTTCACCTCTGATGCTCATAGGCGTGTATTGGAAGAGATTTCTGAATGTTCTTCACCCAGCATGCACCCCTCCAACCAGACATGCTTTATCTACTCATTTGCTGGATGTAGAATTCAGAGTTCAAGTGAAGGTCAAGCAGACTGAGAAAGCAGACTGTATTGCAATCATCTCTGATGGGTGGTCAAATGTTTGTGGGCAAGGAATAATTAACTACATCATCTCCACCCCTCAACCAGTATTCTACAAGAGCACATACACAAGGGACAACAGACACACCGGTCTCTACATTGCAGATGAGCTGAAGGCAGTCATCAATGACCTTGGACGCACTGGTGACAGACAATGCTGCGAACATGAAGGTTGCTTGGTCTAAAGTGGAGTCCTTCCCTCACATCACACCCAATGGCTGTGCTGCTCATGCATTGAATCTGAACCTCAAGGACATCATGGCACTGAAAACAGTGGATACACTCTACAAGAGAGCCAAGGAAATGGTTAAGTATGTGAAGCATGATCAAGTTATAGCAGCAATCTACCTCACCAAGCAAAGTGAGAAGAATAAGAGCACCACATTGAAGCTGCCCAGCAACACCCGTTGGGGTGGTGTTGTCATGTTTGACAGTCTCCTGGAGGGGAAGGAGTATCTCCAAGAAATGGTCATATCACAGTCTGTTGATATGGACAGCCCCATCAAAAGGATCCTCCTGGACGATGCATTTTGAGAGAGTGGTAAGCAGCCTGAAACTCCTGGATGAAAGCAAGGTTCTTGGCAGTCTGGCAAAGTACAGTTCCAAGCAAGAGCTTTTGGATGAAGATGCAATACGGCAGTCGTACCAACATATCTCATCAGTCACCTGGTGGAAGAGACTTTGTGGATCTGAGGCTCTTTCCCGTTGCCTCCATCATCCTCCAAATCCCACCAACATCAGCCGCCTCAGAGCGCAACTGGTCCTTGTTTGGGAACACACACACACACCAAAGCACGCAACAGGCTGAGCAATACAAAGGTTGAAAAATTGGTGGCCATCCGGGGCAAATTTGAGGCTTTTTGAGCCTGATAACGAGCCATCCTCAACAGGGTTGCAAAGTGACAGTGAAGATGAGGCCTCAGAGTTTGATGTCCAAGAGGGGGACATTGACGAGGTCCAGGGAGAAGACATGGAAGCCTGAGAAGAAGACAACCAAAGCTTTAGTTTCTCGACTATGATTTTACAGATGTTGAAAACGTTTTTGGGACATGCGATGGATCATTAAATATTCCCTTTTGTTGTTCAGTGAAATCCTCCCATGTGAAGAGCCAACTCATTTAATTAAAGTTGAATTCGTAACTAAATTGCTTTTTAAAATTCTATTGGAAGGATTTAATCATTTGCAATTATGTCTACTTATGATAAACCTTTTACCTTATGTTTCTGTCTTCATATGATAAATATATCTAATGCAAAAAACATCTACATTTAAATGATATTAATAGCCATATATTCCCGTTAATTCCCATGGAAAGTTTCTACCTCTGAATAAAATGTGCAACCCTAGATGTGGCTGCAACTAAAATGGCAGACTGATCTGATGACGAAGTCCTAATTAAACTGATGTTCAACTTCAATTCACTGGCGCTATGAAGAATAGATTAGCCATTAATCATTGATAGCCTAATATATACTTTTGGTGAATTTACAAGGCAGATACAGATTACCAAGAGATAGGCAGGCAGACAGCCTACCCGCGCAGTTCTGACTGACAGAATGGATGCTCAGCCTAGAGGTTCCCATGGTTACAACATGAATGACCAGCTTTAGTGGAATGTAGGGCTTGGGCAGTAACCCATTTTCTATGACTGATACTGTATGTCAGGTGAGATGTAAACATAGAAACATCAATACTTTTCTGGGAAGCGTTGTTCCGGTCTTTTTTGATACTAGATCATGAAAAACGGTTCGGCACTAGATTTGTCTTTACTTTGGGCACTTCTGTCAAATGTGTCTCACGGATCAAGTCTGTTTATCAGCGCAGCCGACCTCTTATTATAGTGCGCACTGTGCCTTCACTTACTCATTGCTAGCCTGCACTGGGAGTCTGGGCTGCATCATGTTAGCGCCCCAATCATGCTGCACTGAAGTTAACCTCTGGGGTATGCGGGACGTGACCGTCCCACCTGCGGGACGTGACCGTCCCACCTAGAATAACGTGACCGTCCCACCTAGAATAACGTGACCGTCCCACCTAGAATAACGTGACCGTCCCACTATTCAACAGCCAGTGAAATAGCAGGGCGGCAAATTCAAAACGACAAAAACCTCAATTCAAATTTCTCAATCATAACACTATTATATCCCATTTTAAAGATAAGATTCTCATTAATCCAACCACATTGTCCGATTTCAAAAAGGCTTTACGGCGAAAGCATAATATTAGATTATGTTAGCACATCACCTTGACAAGAAAAACCTCAGCCATTTTCCAAGCAAGGAGAGGCGTCACAAAAAACTGAAATACAGCTAAAATTAATCACTAACCTTTGATGATCATCAGATGGCACTCATAGGACTTCATGTTACACAATACATGTATGTTTTGCTCGATCAAGTTCATATTTATATCCTAAAACCCCATTTTACATTGGCGCATGATGTTCAGAAAATGTATTGCCTCCAACATTCCCGGTGAATGAGCACATCAATTTACAAAAATACTCATCATAAACGTTGATAAACTTTACAACAGTTATTGAAAGAATTATAGATACACTTCTCCTTAATGCAACCGCTGTGTCAGATTTCAAAATAGCTTTACGGCGAAAGCACATTTTTCAATATTCTGAGTACAGAGCTCATCCGTCAAGGGCAAGCTATACAGTTACCCGCCAAGTTCTGGAGTCAAAAAAAGTCAGAAACAGTATTATAAATCTTCACTTACCTTTGCTGATCTTCGTCGGAATGCACTCCCAGGACTCCCACAAGAAATGTTCGTTTTGTTCGCTAAACTCCATATTTATGTTCAAATACCTCCATTTGTTTGCGCGTTCAGTCGAGTTATTCAAATGCGCCATGCTCGCACATTTTGTTGAGACGAAAAGTCTAAGAAGTTATACTACAGTTTGTAGAAACATGTCAAACGATGTATAGCATCAATCTTTAGGATGTTTTTATCATACATCTTCGATAATATTCCAACCGGACAAATCCTTTGTCTTCAGAAAGGAAAAAGAAAGCACCTCGCGCTGACGGCCACACGCATGAATGATCTAATGGCACGCTGGTTGAAATGACTGACATTCCCTTCCAGGTCACAGTAGAAGCCTGTAACAACATTCTAAAGACTGTTGACATCTAGTGGAAGCCTTAGGAACTGCAAAATGACCCCTAAGTCACTATAGTTTGAATAGGGAATCAATTAAAAAAACTACAAGCCTCAGATTTCCTGGTTGGATTTTTCTTCCTGGTGGGATTTTTCTCAGGGTTTTGCCTGCCATATGAGTTCTGTTATACTCACAGACATTCAAACAGTTTTAGAAACTTCAGAGTGTTTTCTATCCACATCTACTAATAATATGCATATCCAACCTTCTGAGTCGGAGTAGCAGGCAGTTTAATTTGGGCACGCCTTTCATCCGGACGTCAAAATACTGCCCCCTACCCTAGAGAAGTTAACAAACTTGAATAATGCAACACTGCATGTAGAAATGTTGAAACTGTTAATTACTGTTCGCAAAACTATGTCCATACAAGCTTGAACACTTTACAATGCAAGTGATATCAGTAGCTTCCAGCTTTATAGGCTAACTTTCCTTGCTAGATGACAGCTAAAGCTAACATAAATTCACTATCCTTGTACTTTGTGATAATGTGCAAACCACAATGCAAAATCTGCTGATTTCAAAGCCAATTGCCACCAAAACTATTCATTCACTTATTTGGTCTCTTGTTCACATCTCTCCCAAAGATGATCTATTGCTTCAGTGAATTGACTGTGTTGCGATGGGCCACCCCCACTCTTGACTCATGAAGTCATTACTTGTTAATGAGACAGCGCACATTTTTGTAAAAGAAGCTCCTTCTAGGCAAATGCTGTTGATAAAATAAGTCACAAATCAAAGGGAAACAGATTGTCATCTGAAGACCCATGTAATCAGCCAGCACAAGCGCAATAACGCAATGCATGCACACAGTCCTATTGAATATGCATTCACCTGTATTGTGGATAGGCATAGGCTACATCTTGATGTACCCAGTTTAAGAGATATACCATATTGTTAGATTGGTAAAAACCAAGTAAAATTAATTGTATGAATGTATAGTTGTTCCATGGCTGTCAAAAATGTCGACATAAAAAAAATAAACATTGAATGTAATGATATTGGGGCGGCAGGTAGCCCAGTGGTTAGAGCGTTGGGCCAGTAACCGAAAGATTGCTGGATCGAATCCCTGAGTTAACAAGGTAAAAATCTGTCGTTCTGCCCCCGAACAAGGCAGCTAAACCCACTGTTCCCCGGTCATCCATGGCATCGTTTTTGTTTTGAGTATCATGATGTTATTGACTATTGTGATACAAAACCTGGTATCGAAGTCAATATGATGGTTTCACGACAACACTATTTCTAGGTATAGTACTGGGTATTGACTAGAGGTCGACCGATTAATCGGCATGGTCGGTTAATTAGGGCCGATTTCAAGTTTTCATAATCGGTAATCAGCATTTTTGGATGCCGATTATGGCCGATTACATTGCATTCCACGAGGAAACTGTGTGGCAGGCTGACAACCTGCTACGTGAGTGCAGCAAGGAGCCAAGGTAAGTTTAATGCTAGCTAGCAACTTATCTTATAAAAATAATCTTAACAGAATCACTAGTTAACTACACATAGTTGATATTACTAGGTTAACTAGCTTGTCCTGCGTTGCATATAATCAATGCGGTGCCTGTTAATTTCTCATCGAATCACAGCCTGCTTCGCCAAACAGGTGATGATTTAACAAAGGCGCTTTCACAAAAAATGCACAATCGTTGCATGAATGTACCTAACCATAAACATCTTTTGCCTTTCTTAAAATCAATACACAGAAGTATATATATTTTTTTAAACCTGCATATTTAGTTAAAAGAAATTCATGTTAGCAGGCAATATTAACTAGGGAAATTGCGTCACTTCTCGTGTTCATTGTACGCAGAGTCAGGATATATGCAACAGTTTGGGCCGCCTGGCTCTTTGCAAACTATTTTGCCAGAATTGTACATAATTATGACATAACATTGAAGATTGTGCAATGTAACAGCAATATTTAGACTTCGGGTTGCCACCCGTTTGATAAAATACAGAACGGTTCCGTATTTCACTGAAAGAATAAACGTTTTCTTTTTCGAAATTATAGTTTCCGGATTTGACCATATTAATGACCAAAGGCTCGTATTTCTGTGTTTATTATAATTACCTCTATGATTTTATATTTGATAGAGCAGTCGGACTGAGCGATGGTAGGAAGTAGCAGACTCATAAGCATTCATTCAAACATTACTGCGTTTGCCAGCAGCTCTTAGCAATGCTTTATCACAGCTCTGTTAATGACTTCAAGCCTATCAACTCCTGAGATTAGGCCGGCAATACTAAAGTGCCTATTAGAACATCCAATAGTCAAAGGTATATGAAATACAAATGGTATAGAGAGAAATAGTTGACGCGTCATAATTCCTATAATAACAGCAGCCTAATATTTCTTAACTGGGAATATTGAAGAACTGGGAATATTGAACCACCAGCTTTCATATGTTCTGAGCAAGGAACTTAAACGTTAGCTTTTTTACATGGCAATATACTGCACTTTTACTTTCTTCTCCAACACGGTTTTTGAAATATTTAAACCAAATTGAGCATGTTTCATTATTTATTTGAGATTTTTAAAGATTTTATGTATTATATTGAGTTAAAATAAGTGTTCATTGTTCATTCAGTATTGTTGTAATTGTCATTATTTCATATATATATAAAAATTAAAAAATGGCCGATTAATTAGTATGAAAAATCATAATCGGTCGACCTCTAGTATTGACAGTGTAAATTTTCCTTGGATAAAGTGTAATGTTTCAATATCAATACAACTCATGACAAAGAATACTAGCTTTGAGAAGATTTTCACATAGACACCAAAGGATTTCATAATAATTAAAAGCAACTGGAGGCTGTTTCAGTCTAAGAGGAGTAGCGTTACCTAGTGGATGATCAGCATAGTCAGGTCTTTGGATGTCACTGGGGACAGTCCTCATCGGAGTCTACATGGGGGAACCAATGACAACAGAGATTGATTATATGGAGCTCACAGAAGCAACCAACAAGAGGAGCGATTACAGACATGATTACACAACTCCCGGGGGCTAATGAGTAAACTTACACAAAGCTTGTGTGGTTTACGTCTATTAATCATGTTATGTGACATTAGTTGAACTACTATGTAGCTAAGAAAAAAATATCCTACATAAATCTCATATCAGCACCATTTAGAAATGTACAAGAAAGGTGTTTTTACGAGTGGGTAGTGAGGGCGTAGTTTGCCCGTGTAGCGGTAGCCAGGCCATGGGTCTGTGTTGGTGTCTGTCTCCACGCAGTTCTTTGTCTCATCCTGGTTATCCTCCTCTGCAAAAACAATGTCATTTAGGTCATCTGATTTGGCACCATTGTGAAAGATCACAGATCGTCTAGTGTGTATACGTGAACATCTAAGGCAGGTGGGCACGCTTAGCCTATGAGGACTAAGTGTGGGTACAGGTTTTTGTTCCAACCAAGCAGTAAAATGCCCAAATCTACTAACAAAATAAATAATTGCCTTTAATGGTGACATTGTTTCGTTGAATCAGGTGTGTTGCTGCCCTCTCGGGTTGTCCGCCCCTGCTCTAATGGCTTGTACTGATTGCAGTGTCTCATCCATTTTGAATGGCTACACCATTGCTCTATTCCACCATAAAAAAAATAGAGGATGGAAAAGCTTGGGCAATTATGTGGGCTTTCACCTATTCTAGGCTTTCAGATGATAGGTCAGGTAAGAAAGGGAACAATGACAAACGCCATGAAGGGACATTGTGGTCTGTTTGAAAAATGATTTGGAAGGTAGTAAGCCTATGTGATATAATATTGCTGAGGATACATACTTGCTTTTTTGTGCAGCTGCTTGTGAGTGGCCCAGCTCCCTTTGAAGCACTCCTGAATGAGAGGACATGGAGAGGAGAGAGAAATACATGACTCAGTACACTAGGGATGTACAGGTGTCAATGGCAGCAGTGTCTGCTGGTTGTTGGTTTTCACTGGCCCTAATTGCGGAATCAATTCCTCATATCGACTGGGAGTTGTGCATCCCTGCTCAATATTAAAGGCAGATGGAGTGAATCCAATGGGCTCTGAATTTCACAAGTTACATGAACCACTTTCATTTCCAACAGTGTCATTGAAAAACGCTGCCATTTAGGCTAGTCGAACTGGCAATAAGACATACAAGGCTAAGATATAACTTTCTTTCAAAACTAGGTCAATGGCCATTTGGCCATGGCTAATCTCTCGGTTGTTCAATTAATGGATTTTCTTTGCTGACCAATAGAATATGGAAAGAGTAGTGGGGTTAAAATATCCCTTAGAATGTAACTAGCCTCATGGCTCTGGGTGGGATAGAGGCTCTGACAGAGCTGTCTGTGTGGAACGTCGCAGCAGATCCACCTAGCCATCTGTATCAGACAAAAAAAATCTAGGCCTACCCTGCCAGAGAAGTTTAAGCTTTAAACTACTTACACTGCCTTTTATCCTTATCTCTAATGGTACACAGCTAAACTGCCACTTGGCCCTGCATCCTTGGCAATTTCAATGATTGTATCCCATTCTAACATACTCTTAGTTACCCATTGGTAATGGTATGCATTCATTTAACAACGTTCAAAGTTGCTCAACATTTCACACAAACAAGCCACAGGTGGTTTACAGCCAGGCCAGGGGCAGAGAAATCAAATGAATGGATATGGCTAGTTAACGTTACATCAGCGTGTAGAACGCATACCTCAGTTAGCCAAACAAGGAAGAGCTATTTAACCATTTCATTCATTGCAACAAACAATGTCATTGAGCAAGTTAGGCTATCTAGCCAGCTAACGTTCATTTGTTAGACTTCGCAAACTTGATGCTCAGATAAACTCACGGACTTAACGTACGCTAGTAGCTAGCTAGTAACAAACTTACTAGTAAACCCATAAAGAAAACTTTATAACAAGCATTTTTCATACATGATTATAACATTAGTTATTGACTTCCTAGATAATGTATTTGCAAAGCGTTACTTTTTAGCTAACGTTAGGGTTTTATGCAGAAAATTGCTTGTAAGTTAGCTTCATGTGCTAGGCTAGCTAAAGGGGTGTGAGGAAACTCAATCAGGGCCGTTATGTTACCTCGTGATGAATTATGTATTGCTGGGCCGCTGTGCATCATGTCAGACCCCTCACTAACTGAATGAATTACAAAATGAATGTTACCTGAGAGCAGAAGTATGAGCCTTGGATCCCGAGCTTGATGCAGGTTGGACATTGAAGTTTGGCCTTGCTGCTACAGCCTTCAGTTTCGCATTCCCGAGCCTCGATAGCCGCCATGCCTGCAGTCTGGAGGGGTGGAGACTGGGGAGTGGACTGGACGATCTGTCAGCTGGAGAGAACCTCGCGAGCGCTGCCTGGGCACATAATTAGGAGAAAATCAACATGTAGTTCTGACCTTGGCTGGCTATTTTATATGCTGAAATAAAGTATATTTGTGTGTTCACCATCAAAATAGTTGGCGTTTACAATAAGATTGTGTATTGACTGTGCGCACAAGTAATAAAATGTCTGATTAGTTTACACAATACAATTATATTTATATTCTATTTTTTTATTCGCTTCTTTTATAACTATTATTACGTGTCACAGTTACACTAATAAAATGTAGGCAAATAACAATATTTAAATTACTTATTTCAATAAACTTTTTTACCTATGCCCAAAGAAGACCTGTCACGTTGAACAGGGGTGGATTCACTAGGAACCAAATAGAACCAAACGGAACGAAACGGGGAGGGAACTACCTGAATTTGTTCAATAGAAACTATCGCTTTCGTTGCAAAACGAAACTGTTTGCAACTGTTTGGACTAATAATTACACCCCAAGTCAATCCAATGAATGTCAACGTTTACGCGAAGAATCATAAGATGGCGACCACGGAACCGGTGAGTACCCTTACCGGCCAAAATATTTAATAAAGTTTATCGGAATCCGTTTCCCAAAAATATACACTATTACTCCAAATATGGGATTAGTAGCTCAAATCTAATCACTTAGAATGAAATGCATGTTTATGGTCATATTTTCGGTTGTAGAAACTTTTTCTGCCACGACCCAAGCAGCATGGCAAAGTGAGAGGGGAATGTTCGCTAGGTTATGTGAATAGCCTTAATAATAACTAGTATCTGGCTTGCTACCAAGCTCGGTAAACGGTGTTGACAGCTGCTAAATATGCTTGATCATAAATGTTTTAATAAAATAAATAGTGCATCATATATGGTGTAACTCGCTAGGTAGTTGTCAGCTTGTGCTTTCTTGGGACTTTTTATCCCACTTCAGGCTAGTTAGCTTGCTATCTCTAGCTGATTGCCTAATAAAATTACACTGAGCTATACAGGTAATATACAACGGGTGGGTCTAATGCTGATTGATTAAAAGCGCATTCCAGCCGGTGTCTATTCCACAAGTTACCACCGGCTAAATCTCTGACGTTAGAATGCCTATTTACTCTGATCCATCTGACTGGGCAATCCACTGTCTCATCAGCCCAGCCAGGCAAATTATAAACTTGATATCCACTATAAAAAGCATCTTGACATTATCTCACATTGCTTTTAGACTAACATTTAGTTTAACAGCAGAGATTTGTATAAACCTTGCTGTCGGTCTCTCCGACATTTGCAATATTGTTTCAATAGTCAAATTAGATCTCCAATTGCCCCATCGTAGGCTGGACACATGACATTTTTAACAATGCTTTTTTTCCTGACTAGTTCATTGCATCCGCCGTGGAGCCCAGTTTAAGAATATTTCCATATGTCCCAGCTGCTTGCGGTAGTTTAAGTAATCACGAAAGAAACAGGCCTTATTTTAGGGCATTTTCGCCGAACGTTCTACGTCACAATGCGTCCTTTGCTATTTTTGGCAATGAGACCTGTCCTGTGATGCCATTTTCAGACGAGCCTGGTAACTTTTGCACGTGCCTGGCTGCAAAAGTGCATTGTGAGTGACGTCAGCAGCAGGCGCTCAGCTCGTGCACAGGCAGCAGCAGGACAGCAGCAATTTCTACAAATTGCAAATCATTGTTGGCTGCAGTGACGCCAAATCAGCAATTTTGTTGATGGATTTTTTTTTCAAACAGCACCTAGCAACAAATTTAGCTACTTTTAAAAATGTATTTTGAACTTTTAGCAACTTTTGAAAAGTGACTCAAACGCTAAAATGCACAAAAACGATTTTAACTCTGTCACACACTCAGTCACAACACGTGCCATGCTGCAAAAGTGCATTGTGAGTGACGTCAGCAGCAGGCGCTCAGCTCGTGCACAGGCAGCAGCAGGCCTGCAGCAATTTCAGCAAATTGCAAATCATTGTTGGCTGACTGCAACAGCAGTAGTACGGGTTCGATGAGCCAAACCCAATGAATATAGTTGGTCACAAATGTTTGATCTTGAACAGAACTTACAACATCAATCAACATGTTGTACAGAAAAGAGTGGGAGTCTGTACCTGAACAAATGTCAAATCATATTTTTCGCTAAGATGGCCAGTCAATTTGAGTAACGTTATGACACTGTTTAAGTTATCACGCAATGACATCACAACGTCATTTAGCAATAAATCAACCTGCCTCTAGCAACTTACCCTGAAAAGGAGTTTGCAACACTTGTTGGCTGACTGCAGCAGCAGTAGTATGTGTTCGACGAGACAAACCCAATGAATATAGTTGGTCACGAATGTTTGATCTTGAACAGAACTTACAACATCAATCATGTCTCAATCAAAATTGTACAGCCAGAAGTACAGAAAAGAGTGGGAGTCTGTGCCTGAATTTAAAGGGTGGCTGAAGCCAGTAATTGGGGATGATTGTCAGGCATACTGTGCGTACTGCAAATCAGATATGCTTGCAAAAATGTATGACATCAAAAAACATTGTGCAACAGCAAAGCATATAAATAAATCAAAACCGTACAACTCCACAACGCAGTCTACATTACCACAGTTGGTTAAGAAAGTGGATAACTGCAAAAGCGCAGAAGCTACTATGGCAATGGCCATTGCGGAGCATTATTCCCTGCTAGCATGCGACCATTTAGGTATGGCTTGCAAAGCTGCCTTTTCAGATTCTGTGGCAGCAACATACTTCCAAATGCACCGCAGCAAGTGCACAGAAATGATTAGGGGAGTACTGGCTCCTTATTTTCTCAAAAGGGTAACATCAGATGTGGGGGATGAGAAGTTCAGTCTCCTTTTGGATGAGTACACTGATGTCAGTGTCTCGAAATTCCTGGGTGTGGTGATTTGGTATTTCAGAGCTAAAAACAAATAACCGCTGTGTCCACATTTTTCGGGTTGGTTGAATTGGAAGGGGTGATGCCAGATCAATAGCAAAGGCGGTAGTTGATTTTCTTGAGAAGTATTACCTTAAAAAAGAGAATCTTCAGGGTATTGGCACTGATAATGCGTCTGTGATGACTGGGGTGCACAAGATTTAAAGGAAGAATGTGCATTGCCCAATTTGGTACTCATCCGCTGTGTGTGCCAGTCTTTACAATTGGCTGTCTGTGCAGCATCCAAAGAACCCATCCCTAGGAGTGTTGAGTACTTAATCAGGGAAACCTACAACTGGTTTTCGATTTCCCCAAAATGGCGCGAGGCATACAAAGCAGTGTATGCCACCATTTAATTGTGGCCAGAAACCCCTGCAGATCACCAAAGTGTGTGCCACACGTTGGCTATCGATTGAGCCTGCGGTAACTCGTATATTGAGCCAGTGTGAAGAACTGAAACTCTACTTTGAGTTGACCAAGGCCAGTGAGCATTGCTACATGGCAGATTTGCTCCACTCCACGCCATGTACATGGACAAGACAAACTATGTCTACCTGACATTCTTGAAATCAATCCTGTCCGAAGTACAAGTTGCAGTGAAGTCAGTTGAGGGAGAGTAAACGGATCCTGTCAAGCTTTTGGACAGTCTGGTACACCTCTTAACATCAATTTGCAGCAGAGTAGTCAACCCTATGGCAAAAATTGAGGTCCTGAAGGATGCCATTGATGGACATCTCAGTCCATCACCATACCTTGGGTACCTTTTCCAGAGCACGGTGTACCAACTCAGTCTTGCGCCAGAGGACGAAAAGGTCATTCGGAGACAGTGCATCAACTACATTGTTGCTTTAAGCAAGGAGCTGCAGGCAAGGCTCCCAGACAACCTAGACGCCTTGCAAAACATGGCTTTGTTCAGTGTTAAGGAAACGCCAAAGCACAATAAAGGCACCACTGAAATTATTAAAGTAGCTGAGCTACTGGGGTACCAGCCCCAAACAATTGATAAAATTGTTACCAACATTTTTATATATCTATTTTTTTATTTTACTAGGCAAGTCAGTTAAGAACAAATTCTTATTTTCAATGACGGGCTAGGAACAGTGTGTTAACTGCCTTGTTCAGGGGCAGAACGACAGATTTTTACCTTGTCAGCTCGGGATTCGATCTTGCAACCTTTCGCTTACTAGTCCAATGCTCTAACCACTAGGTTACCTGCCACCCCAATGGAGAAACATCAATCTGTTTAGGTGGGACTCAACTGAAAATACAGTCGAGTTTTGGAGTGAAGTGAAGAACTACACGGACTCTTCCGGGTCAAATCCATTTGAAGGAATGTGCAAAGCTGCACTCGCTGCCCTCTCCTTGTCACACTCAAATGTGGAGGTTGAACGGCTGTTCAGCCAAATGAGTGTGGTCAAGTCAAAGTTAAGAAAGAGAATGTTACTGCACACTCTCCACTCCATACTCCTGGTTCGGTATGGACTGAAGCTGGCTGGTGATACCTGTTACCAGCATAAACTACCAAGTGAAGTTCTGCAGCAATTTGGCACCACAGCAGCATACAGCTTTAAGGCCACTCCATCCTCTTCTGCTGGTTCCAGCTCCGTGACAATGCAGTTGGACAGTGAAAAGGAAGAGGATTTCCTTGCCAATCTATGATTCATCATATTTACAGTACGTATGCAAGGAGGGGACTTTCTGGAACTGGTGGAGACACACAGCTGATGGTGGCAGTGTGCACTGCAGTGTGTGCGAGAACAGTGGCAATATCTGGAGGAAACCGTTGAGCAGCTAGCCAGCCAAGCAGCACAACGAGCTGGAGAGAGATGCCTAGCGCACACATCGTTATTTGAGTTAAGCTGCTTGTTCAATAAGATAGCATATATACCTTGTTATTAGCTTGTACCTATAATTGTACCTATAGCTTGTACCGATATTGTTTAGGACCTTGAGCTTGGCTGAGGTGCATCCATGACCAGCTCGGAAACCAGATTGCATAACGGAGAAGGTACGGTGGGAATTGAAATGGTCGGTGATCTGTTAACTTGACTTTCGAAGACCTTAGAAAGTCAGGGCAGGATGGATACAAGTCTGTAACAGTTTGGGTCTAGATTGTCTCCCCCTTTGAAGAGGGGGATGACCGCGACTGCTTTCCAATCTTTGGGGATCTCAGACGATATGAAAGAGAGGTTCAACAGGCTAGAAATAGGGGTTGCAACAATTTCGGCAGATAATTTTAGAAAGAGAGGGTCCAGATTGTCTAGCCCGGCTGATTTGTAGGGGTTCAGATTTTGCAGCTCTTTCAGATCATCAGCTATCTGGATTTGGGTGAAGGAGAAATGGGGAGGCTTGGGCAAGTTGCTGTGGGGGATGCAGGGCTGTTGACCGGGCTAAGGGTAGCCAGGTGGAAAGCATGGCCAGCCGTAGAAAAATGCTTATTGAAATTCTCAATTATCGTGGATTTATCGGTGGTGATAGTGTTTCCTAGCCTCAGTGCAGTGGGCAGCTGGGAGGAGGTGCTCATATTCTCCATGGACTTTACAGTGGCCCTGGAACTTTTTGGAGTTAGTGCTACAGGATGCAAATTTCTGTTTGAAAAAGCTAGCCTTTGCTTTCCTAACTGCCTGTGTATATTGGTTCCTAACTTCCCTGAAAAGCTGCATATCGCGGGGGCTATTCGATGCTAATGCAGTACCCCACAGGATGTTTTTGTGCTGGTCAAGGGCAGTCAAGTCTGGAGTGAATCAAGGGCTATATCTGTTCCTGGTTAAAAAAAAATTTGAATGGAGCATGCTTATTTAAGATGGTGAGGAACGCACTTTTTAAAGAATAACCAGGCATCCTCTACTGACAGAATGAGGTCAATATCCTTCCAGGATACCCGGGGCAGGTCGATTAGAAAGGCCTGCTCGCTGAAGTGTTTTAGGGAGCATTTGACAGTGATGAGGGGTGGTCGTTTGACCGCTGACCCATTACAGACACAGGCAATGAGGCAGTGATCACTGAGATCATGGTTGAAGACAGCAGAGGTGTATTTGGAGGGCAGGTTGGTTAGGATTATATCTATGAGGGTGCCTGTGTTTACGGATTTGGGGTTGTATCTGGTAGGTTAATTGATCATTTGTGTGAGATTGAGGGCATCAAGCTTAGATTGTAGGATGGCCGGGGTGTTAATTAAGCATGTCCCAGTTTAGGTCACTTAACCTGTTGGGGATAGGGGGCAGTATTGAGAATTTTGGAAAAAATATGTGCCCATTTTTAACTGCCTCCTACACCAACTCAGAAGCTAGAATATGCATGTTATTGTTCAGGTTTGGATAGAAAACACTCTGAATTTTCTAAAACTGTTTGAATGGTGTCTGTGAGTATAACAGAACTCCTATGGCAGGCAAAAACCTGACAAGGTTTTAAGCAGGAAGTACCCTGTCTGACAAGGAGTCGTGCGTCTTGCATCTGTTTATTGAAAAGTAAGGATCTTAGCTGTAACGTGACAATTCCCAGGGCTCCGATAGGCTCTCAGAGCCCGGGAAATAACTGAAGGTTGACGAGGGAGCCTCAGGCTGAAACACATTATCGGCTTTGGCAAGTGGCGGCTCAGAGGACCTTTGAATGAGGCGCGTGCACGATTCGCTCCTGAGGAGAAATTTAATTCGGCTGTTTAGGCTCAATGCATATTCCCGGTCGGAATATTATCACTTATCTACGAGATAAATGGCATAAAAATTGGTTTTAAACAGCGGTTGACATGCTTCGAAGTACGGTAATGGAATATTTAGACATTTTTGTCACGCCAATGCACCATGCGCGACACCGTGATGAAGCATTCTGATAGTGTCTAGAACTCACGAACAAAACGTTGCGGTTTGGATATAACGATGGATTATTTGGGACCAAACCAACATTTGTTATTGAAGTAGAAGTTCTGGCAGTGTATTCTGACGAAGAACAAGCAAGGTAAGAACATTTTTCTTATAGGAAATGTGATTTTGGTGGAGGCTGACCTGGGTGGGTATCTAAATAGCTAGCCCTGTGATGCCGGGCTATGTACTTAGATTATTGCAAAATGTGCTTCATCCGAAAAGCTATTTTAAAATCGGACATATCGAGTGCATAGAGGAGTAATGTATCTATAATTCTTAAAATAATTGTTATGCTTTTTGTGAACGTTTATCGTGAGTAATTTAGCAAACTGTTAGTAAATTCCCCGGAAGTTTGCGGGGGTTATGCTTTTTCTGAACGTCACATGCTAATGTAAAAAGCTGTTTTTTTATATAAATATGAACTTGATTGAACAGACATGCATGTATTGTATAACACAATGTCCTAAGTGTGTCATCTGATGAAGATCATAAAAGGTTAGTGCTGCATTTAGCTGTGGTTTGGGTTTATGTGACATGATATGCTAGCTTGAAAAATGGGTGTCTGATTATTTCTGGCTGGGCACTCTGCTGACATAATCTAATGTTTTGCTTTCGTTGTAAAGCCTTTTTGAAATCGGACAGTGGGGTTAGATTAACGAGATTCTTGTCTTTAAATAGCTGTAAAATAGTCATATGTTTGAGAAATTGAAGTAATAGTATTTCTAACGATTCAAAAATCGCGCCACTGGATTTCAGTGGCTGTTACGTAGGTGGGACGAGTTCGTCCCACATGCGCCAGAGAGGTTAACAGCACGAGCTCTGAAGATAGATGGGGGGGGGGCAATCAATTCACATATAGTGTCCAGGGCACAGCTGGGGGCAGAAGGTGGTCTATAGCAAGCGGCAACGGTGAGAGACTTGTTTCTGGAAATGTGGATTTTTAAAAGTAGAATCTCAAATTGTTTGGCACAGACCTGGATAGTAAGACAGAACTCTGCAGGCTAACTCTCCAGTAAATTTCAACTCTGCCCCCTTTGGCAGTTCTATATTATCTGAAAAATGTTATAGTTAGGGATGGAAATTTCAGGGGTTTTGGTGGTCTTCCTAAGCCAGGATTCAGACACGGCTAGGACATCCGGGTTGGCAGAGTGTGCTAGGGCAGTGAATAAAACAAACTTAGGGAGGAGGCTTCTAGTGTTAACTTCTCTAGGGTAGGGGGCAGTATTTTGACGTCCGGATTAAAAGCGTGCCCGTAGTAAACTGCCTGCTACTCAGGCTCAGAAGGTAGGATATGCATATTATTAGTAGATTTGGATAGAAAACACTGAAGTTTCTAAAACTGTTTGAATGATGTCTGTGAGTATAACAGAACTCATATGGCAGGCAAAAACCTGAGAAAAATCCAACCAGGAAGTGTGGAAATCTGAGGTTTGTAGTTTTTCAAGTGATTGCCTATACAGTGACTTTGGGATCATTTTGCACTTCCTAAGGCTTCCACTAGATGTCAACAGTCTTTAGAACGTTGTTTCATGCTCTACTGTGAATAGGGGAGAATAAGAGCTCCTGGAAGTAGATGAGTAAGAAAATGACATGAGCTCAGTGGCGTGCGCTGACGTGGGAGTTAGCTGTGTACCTTTTCTTTTTTGAAGACAAAGGTCTTGTCCGGTTGGAATATTATGGAAGATTTATGATAAAAACATCCTAAAGATTGATTCTATACATCGTTTGACATGTTTCTACGAACTGTAAAATAACTTTTTTGACTTTGTCTTTACTTAATGCGCGAGCACAGCGCATTTGGAGTACTCGACCAAACGCGCAAACAAAAAGGAGGTATTTGGACATATATATGGACTTTATCGAAACAAATGAACATTTATTGGGGAACTGGTATCCCTGGGAGTGCATTCTGACAAAGATCATCAAAGGTAAGTGAATATTTATAATATTATGTTTGAGTTTTGTTGACTCCACAAAATGGCGGGTTTGGTTTCGTGTCTGAACGCTGTACTCAGATTATTGCAAAGTTTGCTTTCGCCATAAAGCTTTTTTGAAATCTGACACAGCGGTTGCATTAAGGAGAAGTTTATCTATAATTCAGTGCATAACACTTGTATCTTTTATCAAAGTTTATGATGAGTATTTCTGTAAATTGATGTGCTCATTCACCGGACGTTTTGGGAGGCAAAACATTTCTGAACATTACACGCCAATGTAAAATGGGGTTTTAGGATATAAATATGAACTTGATCAAGCAAAACATACATGTATTGTGTAACATGAAGTCCTATGAGTGCCATCTGATGAAGATCATCAAAGGTTAGTGATTAATTTTAGCTGTATTTCTGGCTTTTGTGACGCTTCTCCTTGCTTGGAAAATGGCTGTGTGGTTTTTCTTGTCAAGGTGCTATCCTAACATAATCTAATGCTATGCTTTCGCCGTAAAGCCTTTTTGAAATCAGACAATGTGGTTTGGATTAACGAGAAGTTCATCTTTAAAATGGTGTAAAATAGTTGTATGTTTGAGAAATTTGAATTATGAGATTTTTGTTGTTTTGAATTTGGCCCCCTGCTATTTCACTGGCTGTTGGCAGTGTGTCCCGCCGGTGGGACGCTAGCGTCCCACATACCCCAGACAGGTTAGCTAAGGTGTTATGCAGACATAAGCACACTTGGCACCATCGAGGTGCAGAAGTTTACTTTCTACACAAGTTGTTATTTTTCAGTTTCGTCCTAAGAACAAATTGTGGTGATAAAATAGAAAGGAATGCATTTTTTTGGTGCAATTTAGGCTAAATGGAAAAATCTTAAGTGTCACTCCAATCAAGACAGGCTCTGCGAACGTTTGCAATGGGCTCACGCTAGTGTTCCAGTTTAGCTAATGTTCTTTTGCCATTTTTCAGCCTTGGGTGAATTTTGACTCGTTCTATTGTCCAGCCTACCCATAGTAATGATCGTGTATGGGTCAGATGTCGGATTAGACAGACAGGCAGGCAGCATTTCTCAGCCAGTCGAAATCATGAATCAGCTGCCATCATTTTTCATGGATATATATATATATACACACACACACACACACACACACACACAAAGAAAATGTGTTCTCAACTGACTTGCCTAGTTAAATAAAGGTTACATAAAAAAATAAATACAGTTCCAGACACTTGTAGAATCAATGTCAAGGTGCATTGAAGCTGTTCTGGCTCGTGGTCGCCCTGCGCCCTATTAAGAAACTTTGTTGGTGTTTCCTTTATTTCGGCAGTTACCTGTACATTCTTGGTATACATTCGGAAACAAAGTACTGCAAATACATGGAAAGTTCCCTTACATGCCAGAATGTTGAAAAAAATTACATTTTAACTTATTCTACCGGTTGTCGGTGTGGTTGGTCCTTCTGCTGGTTGACATTTGAGACAAAATATCCACAGGAAAGTATTATTTACCAGACTTTTTAGAGTGCCAGTACAGCCTTTGAAATTTCTATCACCTGGCATATATACACAAAACCATGTAAACACATGCAAGACTTTGGTTGGCATGAATCGCGGGCATGTACTTCCGTCTTGTGCACGTGCCCAGAACATTATGAATGGGGCGGGGGGCCATAACATTTTGAACCTTAAATCGATGCAAGTTGAATTTTTTTCAATGTAATTATGATGGTTCAACTCTTTTAAATGTTTCAGCTCAGGTTTGGTACATTTCCCTGTTCAAATAAATCAATTACAAAAGTCGTGTTACAGTGTTTGCGTTCAAGGTCAGGATGTTATGTAAGGGTATTAGCATACAGCAGCAAATTCACTTAAGCGTCATCCAGAGTCTGAATTATACCATGACAGTCGGGGAGTCTTTTTTTTATAGGACCTATACTATTTTTTATGGGCTTTATATTAAAGACAATTTAAAAACCCCTAGAGTCAATGTCCCCACAGAAATATAATTAGCATAATACAACAATCCCCATAGAAATGTCTGTTTAAGCTAGATGTTTATTTGCATGGGCTGCGTCTCAATCCACCGCATCCGCCATTGTCAGACTTCCACATCAGCGGTGGAGGGTGGCAGAGTTACAGTAGTGTTTGTCAGACCAGGAGACATCCCTAAAATCAGTGTTCTCACAAACGTCTTGTGTCCGAATAATTTGGCAAACAAACTATTAACGACCTCTCTATGGAACGATGAGACTCACGAACATGATAGTGTTCACCGTTTGGCTCTACGACCCCCACAAGCTTCTAAAGTCGGTTCAACCGATCTGCCAACTTCTGTCTGTAGCATCCGAGCAGTTTGGGCTACACACTAATATGACCCCTTCATGGAAAGGTGTTTTGCTCTAGGACACCCCCAATTCTCAAGGTTTGTCTGAAGGTAGCCCAGTACCAGTAAAAAAATTCAATAATGAATGGAAGTATATAGGCTATGGAAGTAGTTTAGTGCCAAAAAAGGGGGGTTTAAAATCATTCCGGATCTTTCATATTTCTCAAAACAACTTCCTATTGATTTGTTTTGACTCTATTTTTCCATTATACAGTGCATTCGGAAAGTATTCAGACCCCTTCATTTTGCCCACATTTTGTTACGTTAGTCTCATTCTGAAATTGATTAAATTGTTCCCTCAATCCTAACTAGCCTCCCAGTCCCTGCCGCTCGAAAAACATCCCCATGCTACCACCACCATGATTCAACGTAGGGATTGCTGTTGGCCAGTACCCCTTCCCATGATCTGTGTCTCTGAGCTCTACGGACAATTCCTTTGACCTCATGGCTTGGTTTTTGCTTTGACATGCACTGTCAACTGTTGGACCTTATATAGACAGGTGTGTTCCTTTCCAAATCATGTCCAATCAATAAAATCTTCCACAGGTGGACTTCAATCAAGTTGTAAAAACATCAAGGATGATCAATGGAGACAGGATGCACCTGAGCTCAATTTCGAGTCTAATAGCAAAGGGTCTGAATACTTATGTAAATAAGGAATGTCATTTTTTTTTTAATTGAGCAAAAAATTCTAAACTTGTTTTTGCTTTGTCATTATGGGGTATTGTGTGTAGATTGAGGGGGAAAAAGATTGAATCCATTTTAGAATACGGCTGTAACGTAACAAAATGGGGAAGGGGTCTGAATACTTCCCGAATGCACTGTAATTGTTTGACGTATGTGAGGGCAGGAGGTCCTGTATAAACACAAACTCACTTCCATGACAACTTCTTTCACAACAGCAAAAAGTATGTTTGCTCTGACTTCTGCGGAGTCCGCATTGCAGTAAATGCTGTACGGCCACTGCAGACGTCAGATTGACCATATAGAGCCTTAAGAGTTAAACCTCTAGAGCAGGGTTATTTAACTTTGGAAATGTATTACCTTTTAATGTGTCATGAACACAACCAGTCATGATGTTTTCATCTGATTGTCAAACAAATCACTTCAAAAAGTAGGTTACCTGCGCACGTTCATCTTAAGTGGATAGCTCTCTAGGGCATGTGGGATGGTAGCGTCCCACCTCGCCAACAGCCAGTGAAATAGCAGAGCACCAAATTCAAAACAACAAAAATCGTATAATTTAAATTTTTCACACATACAAGTATTATACACCATTTTAAAGATAATCTTCTCGTTAATCCAACCAGTGTCCGATTTCAAAAAGGCTTTACGGCGAAAGCATAGCATTAGATTATGTTAGGACAGCACCAAGACAAGAAAAACCACACAGCCATTTTCCAAGCAAGGAGAGGCGTCACAAAAGCCAGAAATACAGCTAAAATTAATTACATTTACATTTACGTCATTTAGCAGACGCTCTTATCCAGAGCGACTTACAAATTGGTGCATTCACCTTATGATATCCAGTGGAACAACCACTTTACAATAGTACATCTATATCTTTTTGGTGGGTGGGGGGGTTAGAAGGATTACTTAATCCTATCCCAGGTATTCCTTAAAGATATTCCTTAAAGAGGTGGGGTTTCACTAACCTTTGATCTTCATCAGATGGCACTAATAGGACTTCATGTTACACAATACATGTATGTTTTGCTTGATCAAGTTCATATTTATATCCAAAAACCCCATTTTACATTGGCGTGTAATGTTCAGAAATGTTTTGCCTCCCAAAACGTCCGGTGAATGAGCACATCAATTTACAGAAATACTCATCATAAACTTTGATAAAAGATACAAGTGTTATGCACAGAATTATAGATAAACTTCTCCTTAATGCAACCGCTGTGTTCATTTGTTTCGATAAAGTCCATATATATGTCCAAATACCTCCTTTTTGTTTGGTCGAGTACTCCAAATGCGCTGTGCTAGCGCAGTAAGTTCAGACGAAAAGTCAAAAAAGTTATATTATAGTTCGTAGAAACATGTCAAACGATGTATAGAATCAATCTTTAGGATGTTTTTATCATAAATCTTCCATAATATTCCAACCGGACAAGACCTTTGTCTTCAAAACGAAAAGGAACACAGCTAACTCCCACGTGTGCGCATGCCACAGAGCTCATGTAATTTTCTCACTCATCTACTTCCAGGAGCTCTTATTCTCTCCCTATTCACAGTAGAAGCATGAAACAACGTTCTAAAGACTGTTGACATCTAGTGGAAGCCTTAGGAAGTGCAAAATGATCCCAAAGTCACTGTATACTGTGTAGGCAATCACTTGAAAAACTACAAACCTTAGATTTCCACACTTCCTGGTTGGATTTTTCTCAGGTTTTTGCCTGCCATATACATTCTGTTATACTTACAGACATCATTCAAACAGTTTTAGAAACGTCAGTGTTTTCTATCCAAATCTACTAATAATATGCATATCCTACCTTCTGAGCCTGAGTAGCAGGCAGTTTACTACGGGCACGCTTTTCATCCGGACGTCAAAATACTGCCCCCTACCCAAGAGAGGTTAAATAATGTTGGACCATCTATGTGATTAGTGTCTATATAAAGTTTTGAAAAAATACAATATGTTGCAAAAGAAACTTCCGTCCGAGGTCATGAGGAAAAGCATACAAACATCACGTTTCATTGATTGTTACCTATACTCACCATCAACCCAGCTTTGTATAAAAGAAAACTACAAAAAAACATGCCAATGACCCAAGGCATGACAGTCCTGCGAGATCACGCTTCTTACTTCTTTCAAATTGTTTTCCACTAGGAGATCAATTTAAATCCCCAACATGCTGAAGGAGGAGAAGAAGCAGAGACTGGTCAGGAGATAGTGAGCCCTGAGAGCTATATCAAACACCCCCTCCAGAACAAGTAAGCTGACCCAGGCTACTGCTCTTTAAAAATCCTTGTTCATTACAGGCTGCTGCTGCGTTGTAAGGAAACTTTTCCTGCAAAAGGCCTCCGGGGAGTAGTTTTCTGTAAGAGTGGTGGATATTCATCTGATGTAAAGTATCACGTAGATCCCACCAGTTTGCAGTGTTGCACAGCTGCAAATGCAAAGCACCAATTCAATCTTGTGTGTTACCTCTGAGTTTGCATCCCCCCAGGTCTCAGGCATGGTGAATTCACAGTGGTGGTATCATGACCCAAACCTAAAGATGTGACTTTGGCTTATGAGTGTTTATACCACCAAGCTGAGGCTGTCTGTGTGTGATTACCAACCATGCATTGCCCATATTGCAGTCAAGCGCAGTTGAACTGCCTAAGGATTTTACACTGAATGAATGTCACAAAGCAATGAACCATGTCAATGTTTTTCCCCTCATCCATAAGGTCCTGATTTGCTTTGAGGCTTATGGGCTGTTGATTACATTTGTTTAGCATGCGTTTAATTAGCCAGTGTTTACCTTATGCAAATCCCATTTCTGTTTTGCCCCAACAGATGGTCTCTTTGGTTCTTCAAAAATGATAAGACCAAAACATGGCAGGCGAACCTCTGCCTCATCTCCACGTTTGACACTGTTGAAGATTTCTGGGCGTAAGAATCAATAAGACTAAAGTTATTCTTGTTTTGTGATGACAAGGATTGAATGAATATGAAAAGGATGATTTGCGATTATACCAAAATTGGTCTTCATTCATCATCTTGATAGCATTCAGTTGTCAATAACACACTGCAATTGTGTATTGTACTTACGAAATTATCTTGTCATTTCAGTCTCTATAATCATATTCAGTTGTCAAGCAATCTGATATCTGGATGCGACTACTCCCTCTTTAAGGTAGGTTTGTTGCATTTCAAAAAGCAGACAAGGAACTCATTTTATTCCATGTTACTACATGGTATCTTTGCAACTTAATTAAGAATTGTACCTGGAAGAAAGTTGTTCAGGACTGTTCAGCCATGGCCTTGTTAATGCAAGTAAAGCTGTGTCTCTTCTCTGGTGTGACAGGATGGCATTGAGCCCATGTGGGAGGATGAGCGGAACAAGCGCGGAGGGCGCTGGCTGATCACTCTCAGCAAGCAGCAGAGGAGACAAGACCTGGACCGCTTCTGGCTAGAAACCGTGAGTTAGTGTGTGTGTGTGTGTGTGTGTGTGTGTGTGTGTGTGTGTGTGTGGGCGCGCAGACAATTTGGAATGAAATGCAACCTTGACCTTCTCCCTGTGGCTGGATTAAGGAATTCTGTGATGCCACTGAAATGTTAATGTGTGGATCCATATTTTTCCTGACACTTCACCTGTCCAGCTTCTCTGCCTTGTTGGGGAGACTTTTGATGACTATAGTGACGAAGTGTGCGGAGCAGTAGTCAATATTCGCTCGAAAGGAGACAAAATCGCCATCTGGACGGCAGACTTTGACAACAGGGAAGCCATAACACACATCGGGTAAGTTAGACCAATGTGAAGTCAATGTTTGTTAGTAATACTCCAACTTTGATCAGGACTCAGGAAAATGTGCTGACTTACTAAAGTGTGTATAGTCTTAGTATTTGTAAATTATTTTGGGCTTGGTTAAATTACTAAGATCCAATACCAAAAAGTTTGTTGCTACCTCCTCCCTTCAAATATGGCAATCTGTGTGACAACAGGAGAGTGTATAAGGAGCGCTTGGGAATCCCCATCAAGATGACCATTGGCTACCAGTCACACTCTGACACCGCCACCAAGAGCGGCTCCACCACCAAAAACAAGTTTGTGGTCTGAAAATGCACCAAGTGCCTTGTCTATTAAATTTTTGGGGGTCTATATTTCATTGTGGGTGCATTTGTTTACGGAGCTGCAATGACTGCGTGACACAGTCTTGTAAAAACTCATGACTATATACAAAACCTTCAACAGAACCGTCCTGGACCTAAAATCAGGAAACACTTTCACAACACTACTTTCTCTGGAAACCCCCCCCACACACACAAAGACACCTGCCATAGCCACACAGGTGAACATGCAAACCTCAAAATGCAAATGAATACCTTTCATAGAAATGTAAGATGTTCAGAGTGCTCTTATAAAGAAAATTATTTTGTTGATTTATTTAATGGCAGGGAATTAATTTGATATTTAAAAAGTCAACATTTCTCTGTGCCCTTATACAGTATTGTAATTGCTGTTATCCTTAATTATGTTACGCCATTTTAATTTATTATACCAATTAGCTTTTTAGCTATTTTTAAACTTGTTCTGTGCTATGGCCCTAAACTTCAAGTGGATGTAATCAAGACTTTCTGATCATGTCATGAATCAATTAGTCTGTGTTAACATGATTAAAACTTTGGGTTTGCAATTCAATAGAATCTGTTTTTATATTGTGGAGTACTTTTTGCAACTTGTTATTTGTACATTCCTTGTTAGAAATGGTTTTATATTTGACTTACAGTGATGCTTTTTTGCAAAGTATACATTTATTAGTGATTGGTTTTGATCTTCTGCCTACAATGGAAACAGCACTAATGATTCTTTAGTTATTCTGTGACTTCGGATCATTTTTTATAATATTATATATAGTATGATATAATATATGCCATTTCAACCCCAGGAACAACCAGGAAATAATCTCTCTCTATGCCACTTGTAATTGCCATAGCTCTTTGGCCCATCCAGTAACAACCATCCTGTAGCCTCTAGGGACTTCATGTAGAGCTGGATAATGTATAAAGCCATAAGCGGTAGTAGCTACACCTACAGTATATCACCGGTCGCAGCATATCATGACAGTCTACAACAATGGCAACCTATACAGTGAGGGGGAAAAAAGTATTTGATCCCCTGCTGATTTTGTACGTTTGCCCACTGACAAAGAAATGATCAGTCTATACATTTAATAGTAGGTTTATTTGAACAGTGAGAGACAGAATAAAAAAACAAAAAATCCAGAAAAACGCATGTAAAAAATGTTATAAAATGATTTGCATTTTAATGAGGGAAATAAGTATTTGACCCCTCTGCAAAACATGATTTAGTACTTGGTGGCAAAACCCTTGTTGGCAATCAGAGGTCAGACGTTTCTTGTAGTTGGCCACCAGGTTTGCACACATCTCAGGAGGGATTTTGTCCCACTCCTCTTTGCAGATCTTCTCCAAGTCATTAAAGTTTTGAGGCTGATGTTTGGCAACTCGAACCTTCAGCTCCCTCCACAGATTTTCTATGGGATTAAGGTCTGGAGACTGGCTAGGCCACTCCAGAACCTTAATGTGCTTCTTCTTCAGCCACTCCTTTGTTGCCTTGGCCGTGTGTTTTGGGTCATTGTCATGCTGGAATACCCATTTTCAATGCCCTGGCTGAGGGAAGGAGGTTCTCACCCAAGATTTGACGGTACATGGCCCTGTCCATCGTCCCTTTGATGCGGTGAAGTTGTCCTGTCCCTTTAGCAGAAAAACACCCCCAAAGCACAATGTTTCCACCTCCATGTTTGACGGTGGGGATGGTGTTCTTGGGGTCATAGGCAGCATTCCTCCTCCTCCAAACACGGTGAGTTGAGTTGATGCCCAAGAACTCCATTTTGGTCTCATCTGACCCACAACACTTTCACCCAGTTGTCCTCGGAATCATTCAGATGTTCATTGGCAAACTTCAGACAGGCATGTATATGTGCTTTCTTGAGCATGGGGACCTTGCGGGCGCTGCAGGATTTCAGTCCTTCACGGCGTAGTGTGTTACCAATTGTTTTCTTGGTGACTATGGTCCCAGCTGCCTTGAGATCATTGACAAGATCCTCCCGTGTAGTTCTGGGCTGATTCCTCACCGTTCTCATGATCATTGCAACTCCACGAGGTGAGATCTTGCATGGAGCCCCAGGCCGAGGGAGATTGACAGTTCTTTTGGGTTTCTTCCATTTGCGAATAATCGCACCAACTGTTGTCACTTTCTCACCAAGCTGCTTGGCGATGGTCTTGTAGCCCATTCCAGCCTTGTGTAGGTCTACAATCTTGTCCCTGACATCCTTGGAGAGCTCTTTGGTCTTGGCCATGGTGGAGAGTTTGGAATCTGATTGATTGCTGCTGTGGACAGGTGTCTTTTATACAGGTAACAAACTGAGATTAGGAGCACTCCCTTTTAAGAATGCTCCTAATCTCAGACACCTGGGAACCAGAGATCTTTCTGCTTGAGAGGGGTCAAATACTTATTTCCCTCATTAAAATGCAAAATATTTTATAACATTTTTGACATGCGTTTTTCTGGATTTTTTTGTTGTTATTCTGTCTCTCACTGTTCAAATAAACCTACCATTAAAATTATAGACTGATCATTTCTTTGTCAGTGGGCAAACGTACAAAATCAGCAGGGGATCAAATACTTTTTTCCCTCACTGTAACATTGTCATGGCACCAAATCAGAGCTTTCAAATACTTTCCATTTCATAAAAGTATAATAAGTTGCCATTGTCAGGCATGTTTCATTCTTATTACTTACTTTTCATAACCGCTCTTCAACATTCATACAATATTTTATGAATTTGGTTATTTTATTCACAATGCATTAATAAACTGAGTTTTACACTTGAGTTTTAAGTATTATCCAATTGCTTTAATGTGAGGGTCAGTGATTTACTCTTTTGAAGTCACCTTGAAGTTGCATCTCTTCCCTCTAGAGGGTGCTGTTACCCCATTTTGAAGCACAGCCAGTCATTGTAATAGGTGCTTATTTGACCAACCAGTATGGGACCTTGATTGTCAGTTCTCCACAGACCAAAATCCACAACATAAAACTAGACCTAAAAATGTATACCAGATCCAGTGATGGCAATTAACATTTAGGCTTTCTGCTAAGGTTACTAATCACAAATGGGCAAGGCTACAATTTAGAACATTGCTCCCACAGTGGGTGTCTTGTCCAGAGGTGTTATTTTGACATGGAGACTTATTTGACTCACAGACATTACAAAGGCCAACAAAAACAAACCCACACTTTATTTCAAGGGTACCTACATAAGGAGGACTTTTAAACCCATTAGTAAACCATATACTTCATTCCAAAGCAGTACATAAACATTTCATTAGTCCTAGTACTTTGGCATTACTGTCAGTACTGCGGATATTAGCATACAAGCAAAAGAAAAATTCCCTTTTAAAGAGTTTTATTTTATTTTATTTAACCTTTATTTAACCAGGAAGGGCTCATTGAGATTTAAAATCTATTTTTCAAGAGCGTCCTGGCCAAGATAGGCAGCGCCAAGTCATTACAAAAATTAGACAAACAACATGAAAAACCACAAGTACTCTAGTAAAAACCATAGAATTCACAAGAGTATAACAAAATCAAAAACAGCAAATTAAAAACATTGACATGTCAGGGAATCAGTCTCAAGATCATTCATTAGTGATTTAAAAATACCAATCTTCAAGTTCTTCCAGTTTAAAAGTATTTTGTAAGGCGTTCCAAGACGATGGCGCAGAGTACTTAAAAGCCCTTTTACCAAATTCAGTTCGGACATTTGGAACAGTTAGCAGGATAAAGTCCAGCGAACGAAGAGAGTGCCCACCACATTTCTGAACAATAAAAATGGCCAAATAAAAAGGTAGTAAACCCAAAATGGCTTTGTAAATAAAAGTATACCAGTGACTGAGCCTACGAGTGACTAGAGAAGGCCAGCCAACCCTGGTATTCAAAGTGCAGTGGTGCGTAAGGGTTTTGCAGTTTAAAATACATCTCAAAGTTCCATGGTAAAGGGTGTCAATTGATCTCAAACACTGAGCGGAAGAATTCATATATAAAATATCCCCATAGTCTAGTAAAGGCATAAATGTAGCTGATACTAGCCTCCTGGCTTCAAAAGAAAAACAGGCCTTATTCCTAAAATAAAATCCCAATTTCAGCTTCAATTTCTTTGTAAGTTGTTGAACATTCATTTTAAAAGAGAGGCCATCATCAATCAAAATTCCAAGATATTTATATGAGGTTACAACCTCAATCTCCTTGCCCTGACAGGTAGTAATAGGTGAAAGGTTCAGAGGTCTATTTCTTGCTTTAGAAAACACCATTAGTTTAGTTTTGTCAGTATTGAGGATAAGCTTAAATTGACACAAGGTATGTTGAACAGTATAAAAAGCAGTTTGCAAGTTCTGGAAAGCTTTTGTAAGAGATGAGGCACAACAGTGGACATTTTTGTCTAAATTATTTATATAAATAGTGAATAAGAGAGGACCAAGTACAGAGCCTTGGGGCACACCATTAAAGACAGACAATTTAACAGACCTAAGCCCATCAAATTGAGTGCACTGAGTTCTATCAGACAGATAGTTAACAAACCATGCAACTGCATGCTCTGAAAGACCTACACTTGACAATCTCTGCCTTAGTATAGCATGATCAACTGTATCAAAAGCCTTAGAGAGATCAATTAAAAAGTGAGACACAATGCTGTTTTTTGTCAAGAGCTTCAGTGATATCATTTAAAACCTTCATGGCTGCTGTAATTCTATTCTGTATTTGTATTGTAGGTTATAGTGGAGAGGATGACAGCTGATCATTTTACAGAGGGTCTGGTTGGAGCTTTCATTTCACTCCCACTAGTGTGAAGATTAATGGCAAGATTTGTTATATGAGATTATGGGAATAGAAAGGATAATCAGAGAAGCACTTAAGGATTTAATATAATGACTTAGACATAGACATGAAACATAAGGGAGATCTAATGAGCTGAAATCATCTGAGAAAATGGTTAACACATACACCGCCTAGGAATACAGGTAACTGCCAAAATAAAGGAAACCCTAACATAGAGTGTCTTAATACGGTGTTTGGCCACCACGAGCTGCCAGAACAGCTTCAATGCTCTTTGGCATACTGTAGATTCTACAAGTGTCTGGAACTCTCTTGGAGGGATGCGATGCGACACCACCGTTCTTCCACGAGAAATTCCATAATTTTGTGTTTTGTTGATGGTGGTAAAAAACGCTGTCTGAGACGCCGCTCCAGAATCTCCCATAAGTTTCATTTGGGTTGAGATCTGGTGACTGACACACACACACACACACACTTTAAACCCCCTATGCTCCTTTGAGACCCCTCTTTCAAATTCACTGAGATCTCTTCTAGCCATGGTGAGCAAAATAATGGGCAACGGGACATTTTTACCCATGACCCTAATTGCTTAATTAACTCACCTGCTTTCAATATACTTTATCCCTCATTTACTTGTTTCCTTTGGCAGTTACCTAACGCCATAGGTAATGACTTTATTGACTCACCACATACAGTGCAATCAAAGTATTCAGACCTCTGGACTTTTTCCACATTTATTTTAGGTTACAACCTTCTTCATAAATCGTTTTTTCCCCTCACCAATCCACATACAGTGCGCCATAATGACAAGGCAATAACTGTTTTTTTTGTAATTTATAATTAAAAAATAATTAAAAAACAGATCACATTTACGTAAGTATTCAGACCCTTGACTCAGTACTTTGTTGAAGCACCTTTGGCAGCGATTACAGCCTTGAGTCTTCTTGGGTATGACGCTACAAGCTTGGCACACCTGTATTTGGGGTGTTTCTCCTGTTCTTCTCAGCAAATCCTCTCAATCTCTATCAGGTTGGATGGGCAACTTCGCTGCACAGCTATTTTCAGGGCTCTCCAGAGATGATAGATTGGGTTCAAGTTTGGGCTCTGGCTGGGCCACTCACGGACATTCAGAGACTTGAAGCAACTCCTGCGTTGTCTTGGCTGTGTGCTTAGGGTCGTTTCCTGTCTGAGATCCTGAGCACTCTGGAGCAGGTTTTCATCAAGGATCTCTCTCTGTACTTTGATCCATTCATCTTTCCCTCAACCCTGACTAGTCTCCCAGTCCTTGCTGCTGAAAAACATCCCCACAGCATGATGCTGCAACCACCATTCTTCACCATAGGGATGGTACTAGGTTTCCTCCAGATGTGATGTTTGGCATTCAGGCTAAATAATTCACTATTGGTTTCATCAGACCAGAGAATTTTGTTTCTCATGCTCTGAGAGTCCATTAAATGCCTTTTTGGCAAACTCCAAGCGGGCTGTCGTGCCTTTTACTGAGGACTGGCTTCCATCTGGCCGCTCTACCATAAAGGCCTGATTGGTGGAGTGCTGCAGAGATGGTTGTCCTTCTGGAAGGTTCCCCCATCTCCACAGAGGAAGCCTGGAGCTCTGTCAGAGTGACAATCGGGTTCTTGGTCACCTCCCTGACCAAGGTCCTTCTCCCCGAATTGCTCAGTTTGGCCGGGCGGCCAGCTCTAGGAAGAGTCTTGGTGGTTCCAAACTTCTTCCATTTAAGAATGATGGAGGCCACTGTGTTCTTGGGTACCGTGCCCCAGATCTGTGAATCGATACAATCTTAGCGCTCTATGGACAATTCCTTTCACCTCATGGCTTGGTTTTTGCTCTGACATGCACTGTCAACTGTGGGACCTTATATAGACAGGTGTGTGCCTTTCCAAATCATGTCCAATCAATTGAATTTAATACAGGTGGACTCCAATCAAGTTGTAGAAACATCTCAAGGAATCAATGGAAACAGGATGCACCTGAGCTCAATGTCTAGTCTCATAGCAAAGGGTCTGAATACTTATGTAAATTAGGTATTTCATTTGTTTTTATACATTTGCAAAAAATTCTAAACCTGTTTTCACTTTGTCATTTATTGAGTATTGTGGGTAGATTGATGTAGGGGGGAAAATAATTGGAGCAAATTTAGAATAAGGCTGTAACAATGTGGAAAAAAGTTAAGTGGTCTGAATACTTTCCAAATGCCCTGTACATGTGTGCATACAGAGCTCTTAGCCAATCCTCCACAAGACCACGATTCCTCAAAGGAAGTAAATGACTGACACACATCCCCAGAGATAGTTCTATACATTTCTTTATTTTTGTGTTGATCCACACAGTTTACGATTCGCCAGACTACTAAATAACAGACTGATTAACAGTTTCCATTTAATCTTTCATGCCAACTGGCAGCACAGTGGGCAGACAGGTGACAATGGAAATATACTATGTCCAATAGGTAGAGGCAGGTGTATGGCTCTGGGTAGAGGGTGCTGAGCCAAAAGAGGAGAAGTGTGGGGGAAAATACCTAACATCTGCAGAGCAATTACATCTTAATGGGGACCAGCGGGATTAGAGCTCACCATTTAGGTTTATTAGAATAATTACTAGACTGCAACACTAGTTCACTGTGGGTAATACCAGAACTGTCATAGCTCAGTTGGTTTGAGCATGGGGCTGGCAACACCAGGGCAGTGTTCAGTAATGTAATTGTATGGATGATTTGTGCTCTGACTTGATTAAAGCTGGATATAATTATACTGCTTATTATGTTGTGGCATGAATGTTATTTTATGGAACTGTACATTGTTGTTGAACTGCTAATTGAAGACCGGCATTGGTATTGTATGCTATGTATAAAATTGCAAATCAGTAGGGATAAAATGTTTACTTTTTTTAAATCAAGTATTTAAATGTAATTACTGAACAGAATTTAGGTTATACACTACTTATAGAAAATCATGCATGCCATGCATTTTCCTGAATTATAGAATAGCTTAGATGTTTCCCACTGCACATTATGGTGTAATTAAAAAATTAAAATGATGCTTCCTTCACAAGGCAGCATGGATGTCATGTCATAGTTCTGCCATTTCCTTAAGTCTAGGGCAGTGGGATGTTGCATCTATTTTGGTCTCCCTTTCCAACCCTACGTATCAGCTGGCTCGGAGGGAGGCAGCGAAGGCAGTCTGTCACCTCAGGGAGAAGCAGAGAGCTAGTTACAGTAGAGTAGCTAACCCACAGAGAAGCTCAAGCCACAGGTACAGTTGAAGTCAGAAGTTTACATACACTTAGGTTGGAGTCATTAAAACTCATTTTTCAACCACTACACAAATGTCTTGTTAACAAATTATACACTGCTCAAAAAAATAAAGGGAACACTAAAATAACACATCCTAGATCTGAATGAATGAAATAATCTTATTAAATACTTTTTTTCTTTACATAGTTGAATGTGCTGACAACAAAATCACACAAAAATAATCAATGGAAATCCAATTTATCAACCCATGGAGGTCTGGATTTGGAGTCACACTCAAAATTAAAGTGAAAAACCACACTACAGGCTGATCCAACTTTGATGTAACGTCCTTAAAACAAGTCAAAATGAGGCTCAGTAGTGTGTGGGGCCTCCACGTGCCTGTATGACCTCCCTACAACGCCTGGGCACGCTCCTGATGAGGTGGCGGATGGTCTCCTGAGGGATCTCCTCCCAGACCTGGACTAAAGCATCCGCCAACTCCTGGACAGTCTGTGGTGCAACGTGGCGTTGGTGGATGGAGTGAGACATGATGTCCCAGATGTGCTCAATTGGATTCAGGTCTGGGGAACGGGCGGTCCATAGCATCAGTGCCTTCCACTTGCAGGAACTGCTGACACACTCCAGCCACATGAGGTCTAGCATTGTCTTGCATTAGGAGGAACCGAGGGCCAACCGCACCAGCATATGGTCTCACAAGGGGTCTGAGGATCTCATCTCGGTACCTAATGGCAGTCAGGCTACCTCTGGTGAGCACATGGAGGGCTGTGCGGCCCCCCAAAGAAATGCTACACCATGACTGACCCACCGCCAAACCGGTCATGCTGGAGGATGTTGCAGGCAGCAGAACGTTCTCCACGGCATCTCCAGACTCTGTCACGTCTGTCACATGTGCTCAGTGTGAACCTGCTTTCATCTGTGAAGAGCACAGGGCGCCAGTGGCGAATTTGCCAATCTTGGTGTTCTCTGGCAAATGCCAAACGTCCTGCACGGTGTTGGGCTGTAAGCACAACCCCCACCTGTGGACGTCGGGCCCTCATACCACCCTCATGGAGTCTGTTTCTGACCGTTTGAGCAGACACATGCACATTTGTGGCCCGCTGGAGATCATTTTGCAGGGCTCTGGCAGTGCTCCTCCTGCTCCTCCTTGCACAAAGGCGGAGGTAGCGGTCCTGCTGCTGGGTTGTTGCCCTCCTACGGCCTCCTCCACGTCTCCTGATGTACTGGCCTTTCTCCTGGTAGCGCCTCCATGCTCTGGACACTACGCTGACAGACACAGCAAACCTTCTTGCCACAGCTCGCATTGATGTGCCATCCTGGATGAGCTGCACTACCTGAGCCACTTGTGTGGGTTGTAGACTCCGTCTCATGCTACCACTAGAGTGAAAGCACCGCCAGCATTCAAAAGGGACCAAAACATCAGCCAGGAAGCATAGGAACTGAGAAGTGGTATGTGGTCACCACCTGCAGAACCACTCCTTTATTGGGGGTGTCTTGCTAATTGCCTGTAATTTCCACCTGTTGTCTATTCCATTTGCACAACAGCATGTGAAATGTATTGTCAATCAGTGTTGCTTCCTAAGTGGACAGTTTGATTTCACAGAAGTGTGATTGACTTGGAGTTGCATTGTGTTGTTTGAAGTGTTCCCTTTATTTTGAGCAGTGTAGGTTTGGCAATGTACTTTGTGCATGACACAAGTAATTTTTCCAACAATTGATTACAGACAGATTATTTTACTTATAATTCACTATCACAATTCCAGTGGGTCAGATGTTTACATACACTAAGTTGACTTTGCTTTTAAACAGCTTGGAAAATTCCAGAAAATGATGTCATGGCTTTAGAAGCTTCTGATAGGCTAATTGACATCATTTGAGTCAATTGGAGGTATACCTGTGTATGTATTTCAAGGCCTACCTTCAAACTCAGTGCCTCTTTGCTTGACATCATGGGAAAATCAAAAGAAATCAGCCAAGACTTCAGAAAAATAATTGTAGACCTCCACAAGTCAGGTTCATCGTTGGGAGCAATTTCCAAATGGCTGAAGGTACCACGATCATCTGTACAAACAATAGTACGCAAGTATAAACACCATGGGACCATGCAGCCGTCATACCGGTCAGGAAGGAGACGCGTTCTGTCTCCTAGAGATGAACGTACTTTGGTGCGAAAATCAATCCCAGAACAACAGCAAAGGACCTTGTGAAGATGCTGGAGGAAACGGGTACAAATGTATCTATATCCACAGTTAAACAAGTCTTATATCGACATAACCTGAAAGGCCGCTCAGCAAGGAAGAAACCACTGCTCCAAAACCGTATTAAAAAAGACAGACTACGGTTTGCAACTGCACATGGGGACAAAGATCGTACTTTTTGAGAAATATCCTGTGGTCTGATGAAACAAAATAGAACTGTTTGGCCATAATGACCATCATTATGTTTGGAGGAAAAAGGGGGAGGCTTGCAAGCCGAAGAACACCATCCCAACCGTGAAGCACGGGGATGGCAGCATCATGTTGTGGGGGTGCTTTGCTGCAGGAGGGACTGGTGCACTTCACAAAATAGATGGCATCATGAGGCTGGAATATGATGTGGCTGTGTTGAAGCAACATCTCAAGACATCAGTCAGGAAGTTAAAGCTTGGTCGCAAATGGATCTTCCAAATGGACAATGACCCCAAACATACTTCCAAAGTTGTGGCAAAATGGCTTAAGGACAACAAAATCAAGGTATTGGAGTGGCCATCACAAAGCCCTGACCTCAGTCCTATAGAACATTTGTGGGTAGAACTGAAAAGCGTGTGCGAGCAAGGAGGCCTACAAACCTGACTCGGTTACATAAATAAAAAATAAAAGCTTAAACAAGTCATTCTCACTTCTATTATTCTGACATTTCACATTCTTAAAATAAAGTGCTGATCCCAACTGACCTAAGACAGGGAATTTTTACTAGGATTAAATGTCAGGAATTGTGAAAAACTGAGTTTAAATGTTTTTGGCTGAAGTGTATTTAAACTTCCGACTTCAACTGTACATGCTAATGAAGCAAACTGAATCAGTAGCACAGCCTTTCCACCCCTCTCTTACCTACTCCCTCTATTTCCACAGCAATCATGACTCCTCTTTGTACTGTGAACATACCAGTCAACTGTCCCCAGAGATATAGTTAGAGGAGGATGTCAGCGAAAGTAGAAATTGAATGGAAGAGAGCAAGATGGGAAGGGGTGAAAGGGATAGCCAGGGAGAGGAGTAAAAAACCTGTTTGAGCAGATGTCAGAGAGAAGCTAAGAGAGAGTGAGGCTATGTAAGAGGGAGGGGAGGAGTAAAAGCCCTACTGTAGGTTTTTCTTCACCCATTCAGAGCGCAGAGGTAAGGCTGCTCACAGGTGATGTGCAGGAGTAGAGTGAAGAGGGGGGGAGGATCAGTAAAGCGAGGGGATAACTGAACCGCTGCCACTTCTCAACAAAGGAGCTCACACTAGTGAAGAGCCTCTCTCAGCCTCATCTCAGTTCATCTCCCCAGATTCGCCCGCCTGGTCCAGTGTCATACAGGGCTTTCGAGATGCTTCGTTAGAACAGTGGGAGGCAGGAGGAGTGCGAATGTGGGGATGAAATGCGCAGTAATCAAAGAGAGAGGGAGATAAAAGGATATTGTTTCCATGAAGGGCAGATTGGAAGGGACACACAGAGGATTGAGCAGGCACTCCGAGGCTGTGTGTGTGCGTTAGATTGTGTGTGCGTGTAAGTGTCAGCTTGGCTGTGAGCTAATCTGAAATATGGATTTTGAAATGAGGAGCAGCATTTTAAGGTAAGAATTGAGACACAAACTATAGCTGTCACTGAGAATATGCTATATTATTAAGGAATTGTATTTTTTTTCCAGAGGGGAGAATTCTTACCAACTGCACTTGTTTCAAATCTGTAACTGACATTTCTAACACAGGGAAAATTTCACTGGCATGACCCTTAAAAGTCTGTCTTCTCTTGCGCATACTGTATAGGCAGTAGTAGAGAGTAGTAGATTTCATCATTCTCTTGTTTGAAAACCCCCTGAAAAGGCGTAGTCTTATTCTGTTGTGGATAGGGTATGTGGATGAGCGATATAGGGGCGAGAGGAAACTGGGTGAATTGAAATTAGTCGATGAGGTGGAGGCTGTGTGAGATTATCAGTGGATGAGGAGTGTGGATGAGGTTGACCGAGCGGATAGCTCTGTGGATGAGGTGAGTTTTGTGGATATGTATCCGTGGTAGTGTATGTGTGTGTATGTATATGCGTGTGTGATAGTGGGGGATACAATTGAAAATTAAATGAATGGATAAAGTATGCATCAGGTTGACGACATGACTGTGGTCTGTGGATGAGATGAACTGGATGGGATGAATGGAACTGGGATGACTTATGTAGATGTGTACTGTATTGTTGAGAAACATGATGAAACACGTCATGGATGAGAACTGCGGAAGAGGTGAACTGAATGGATGAGACTTATTGATCAGGGACTTGTCGTTTATCTATTGAGCTGTACTGACAAGGTGAGCTGAGGGTATGTATTTCTTCCAAGTGGATGAGCGCACTTTTGTAAGCTTGTGGATAAGGTAAGATATCGTGGACGTAGCCCTGCGGATGAGTGCTCGCGAAACCAATAACTTTATACACATCTCCCCTGACCTTCAACATGAGGAGTCCATCTGAATTATAAATGCACTATGCTACTGAAGAGGTCTCCAGCCTGGACCTGCTGTCTGTCTATTCTGTGTGTCTGCTGGAGCTGCTAATGGAGGGGGAGAGGAGCCCAGTTTCCAGTAAAGAGGCAGTGCCCGCGCAGGGATGTGAGAGTGTATGTGAGGCGTTACCACAGCAACCTGTCGGGTGTGTTTGTTCCCCTGAGACGGAGAGGAGCAGAGAGGAGCAAAGAACTATCTCTTGTGAGGGGGGATGGGGGGGTCCATATTGTTCTCTCATTGTTTTCATGCTCCTCTCTTTGCAGCCATTTATTCAAGAGATGCAGTTCGCAAAGGATTTGTTTTGAGAAAGGTCGACAGCCACATCAGAGAAAGGATATGAGCTGTATTCAAGGGAGTGGCAGATCGATGAGAATAATGATGATTGTCAACACACTTAAGCATTTCCCTCTCTCGTACAGTGAATATGGATGGCATGCTACATAGCACAGTTCTCTGGAGTAGTTGTGCCACTCATCTTCCTCTGCGGGAAGCTGGGGTGTTTGGTTGTTATTGGCAACTGGGTTTGTAGTTCTGACAGGGAGACTAGGCTTCTCTGTAGTGTCTTTAGTCTGGGATAATTAGAATTGCAGATGTGGTCTTCCGTAGACGTTCTTTTCAACAAGCTCAAGGTTCTCCTGTCTGCGGTAAATAGTTTGACTCAGAAACACTTTTGTGCAGATGATTTACAAGGGCAAGGTCATACTCGTACGCACGAAGGGCCTATTTTGTCTCTCACCGGCAGGTACGCTACCCATAGTGCCACTGACATCAGTTGGACTGCCATGAAACCTGAATTGGTACAGAATACCCACCCCCGAAACACACACACACACACACACAACTGAATATGGAAGATACTTTCCAGTGAGCTAAATCTTCTGCCGTGAGCGGACCAGAGCAATCCGCTCACAGACTAAGATTTCTTATTTCAAGTTTATATTTTCTCCCCAATTTTCAATCTTGTCTTATCGCTGCAACTCCACAATGGCCTAGGGAGGGGCGAAGGTGGAGTCATGCGTCCTCCGAAACATGACCCGTCTAACCGCGCTCCTTAACGCCTGCCAGCTTAACCTGGAAGCCAGCCGCACCAATGTGTCGCAGGAATCACCGTTCAACTGGCGTCCGGGGTCAGCCTGCAGGCACCTGGCCGACACAAGGAGTTGCTAGAGCGCGATGAGCCCAGTAAAGCCCCCCATCCTCGGCCAAACCCTTCCCTAACCCGGACGACTCGCCGGGACAATGTTTCGCTGTCCTATGGGACTCCCTGCCAACAACCGGTTGTGGCACAACCCGGGAATAAACCCAGGTCTGTAGTAATGCCTTTAGCACTGCGATGCAGTGCCTTAGACTGCTGCACCACTCGGGAGGCCCACTCTTATTTCATTTTTAATAACCCATCTAGGATGGTGTTGCTGTAACCCCACTGCTAGATGTTCCCTATGCTCAATATGTTAATATTTCCCACCACATGGATCATTCGTCAGGGACTTGGCAGATGGTGTTTACATCCGGTTGTATTAAAAGTCAGATGTACCAACACGTGTGTTCCAGTGGAGGCTCCTCAGAGGAGGACCATCCTCCTCAGTGAATTTCATGAAAAATGTAAATGGTGAAACATTTCAAAAGTTATTATTTTTAGATAAAACTATACTTAATATAATCACGTCACCAAAATAATTTATTAAAACACATTGTTTTGCAATGAAGGTCTACAGTAGCCTCAACAGCACTCTGTAGGGTAGAACCATGGTGTAGCTGGAAGACCGCTAGCTTCCATCTTCTTCTGGGTACATTGACTTCAATACAAAACCTAGAAGGCTCATCGTTCTCACCCCCTCCATAGACTTACACAGTAATTATGACAACTTACAGAGGACATCCTCCAACCTATCAGAGCTCTTGCAGCATGAACTGACATGTTGTCCACCCAATCAAAGGATCAGAGAATTAATCTCGTACTGAAAGCATGAACTACAGCTAACTAGAACTGCAGTGTATAAAATGTGGTGAGTGGTTGACTCAAAGAGCAAGAAGGACAGTAATAGTCTTGAATAAATTAATTTCTTCTAAAATGAAGAAGCAAGAGAGGAATAGAGAGACAGATTTCGTCTCTTTTTTTTCAGTTTCAGTTTCACTTCCATAAAACTTCAAATTATTAGAATAGTACACAACGCAAAACAGAACATCCAGGTTAAGGGTCAGTGGCTCAAGCCCGCGAATAGGAATGACAGGAGTCAGATCGCTCTGATCGCCAGGTACTCTAATTTTGGTTTTCTATTTTAATTTGTTGCGCTACAAGTACTGCCTGTTACTGTTAAGGAGGCAGCTACAGTAGCTGGATGATATTAACATCTTCAGTTTTTATTTAATTACATTTATTTTATTTAATCTGGGTGCTTACATAACCTACTAACACCCTGGTACTACCTGTAGCTCCCGTCTCCTCAGTCTGAGAACACTGAGAGAGAAAGGTATGTGTCGCAGATTACTCCTGTGTAGAAGTCCATAACGTTAAATAAATAAAGCATCCTAAGCTTAATGCTCTAGGTATTGTTATAAGGGAGTGAGACTATTGCAACATGTAACTTTCAGCATGTCTTTATGTGATGCAGATGGTTAGCTGAGCTGCGACGTATACTAGCATTACATTATGGGAGATGTAGTTTTAGCTCTCTAAGGTCTGAATGGGATAAATGGGATTTCACGTTGTAGCTTGTTTGTATTAGTGTTTTTGTACATGAGTTGTTCTATTTTAATACTGTCAACACTGAAATCACCTAGCAATATATTGGAGATGTGAGACAGGATATGTGTTTTACTTTTCTTCATGCTCCTCTATAGAACAACTTGTCATTGTTATGGTATAAGAGCTCATGAAGTGACATACAGTGTGCCTTGAGAAAGTATTCATACCCCTTGACTTTACAAAGTGGGATTAAAATGTATTTATATGTACATTTTTGAACAACAATGTACACAAAATACTTTAATGTCAAAGTAGAAGAACAATTTTAGCATTTGTAAAAAAATATATATATATTTACACAGTTGAAGTCGGAAGTTTACATACACTTAGGTTGGAGTCATTAAAACTCATTTTTCAACCACTCCACAAATTCCTTTTAACAAACTATAGTTTTGGCAAGTCGGTTAGGACATCTACTTTGTGAATGACACAAGTAATTTTTCCAACAATTGTTTACAGACAGATTATTTCACTTTACAATTCACTGAAATTCCAGAAAATGGTGTCATGGCTTTAGAAGCTTCTGATAGGCTAATTGACATCATTTGAGACAATTGGAGGAGTACCTGTGGATGTATTTTAAAGCCTACCTTCAAACTCAGTGCCTCTTTGCTTGACATCATGGGAAAATCAGAAAAAAATTGTAGACTTCCACAAGTCTGGTTCATCCTTAGGAGCAATTTCCAAACGCCTGAAGGTACCACGTTCATCTGTACAAACAATAGTATGCAATATAAACACCATGGGACCACGCAGCCATCATACCGGTCAGGAAGGAGACGCATTCTGTTTCCTAGAGATGAACGTGCTTTGGTGCGAGAAGTGCAAATCAATCCCAGAGCAACAGCAAAGGACCGTGTGAAGATGCTGGAGGAAACGGGTAAATAAAAAGCCAGACTACTGTTTGCAACTGCACATAGGGACAAAGATCGTACTTTTTGGAGAAATGTCCTCTGGTCTGATGAAACAAAAATAGAACTGTTTGGCCATAACCATCGTTATGTTTGGAGGAAAAAGGGGGAGGCTTGCAAGCCGAAGAACACCATCCCAACCGTGAAGCACAGGGGTGGCAGCATCATGTTGTGGGGGTGCTTTGCTGCAGGAGAGACTGGTGCACTTCACAAAATAGATGGCATCATGAGGTAGGAAAATTATGTGGATATATTGAAGCAACATCTCAAGACGTCAGTCAGGAAGTTAAAGCTTGGTCGCAAATGGGTCTTCCAAATGGACAATGACCCCAAGCATACTTCCAAAGTTGTGGCAAAATGGCTTAAGGACAACAAAATCAAGGTATTGGAGTGGCCATCACAAAGCTCTGACCCACTGAAATAAATCATTCTCGTAACTATTATTTTGACATTTCACATTCTTAAAATAAAGTGGTGATCCTAACTGACCTAAGACAGACAATTTTTACTAGGATTAAATTTCAGGAATTGTGAAAAACTGAGTTTAAATGTATTTGGCTAAGGTGTATGTAAACTTCCGACTTCAACTGTATTTTATATATATATATATATATATTATACATACACACACACACACACACACAGACAGTACCAGTCAAAAGTTACTTATTCAAGGGTTTTTATTTTATTTTTACTATTTTCTACATTGTAGAATAATAGTGAAGACATCAAGATGGCGCTTACAGTGATGGTCACTTCGCTTCGTCCTTAGGAAAGTATGCAGTATCCTTTGTTTTTTTCTGTATTATTTCTTACATTGTTAGCTCAGAAAATCTAACGTGTTATTACATACAGTCGGGAAGAACTATTGGATATAAGAGCGACGTCAACTTACCAACATTATGACCAGGAATACGACTTTCCCAAAGCGGATCCTTTGTTCAGACCACCACCCAGGACAATGGATCTAATCCCAGAAGCAGACCCAAAACAACGTCGCCGCAGAAGAGGTAAACGGAGCGGCCTCCTGGTCGGACTTCGAAGGCCTGCACACCAACCACTGCTTCCGAGTATATGAGGACCGCCACAGGAAAGGAAGACCCAGAGCTACCTCTGCTGCAGCGGATAAGTTCATTAGAGTTACCAGCCTCAGAAATTGCAGCCTAAATAAATGCTTCACAGAGTTCAAGTAACACACATCTCAACATAAGCTGTTCAGAGGAGACTGCGTGAATCAGGCCTTCATGGTCGAATTGCTGCAAAGAAACCACTACTGAAGGAAAAGCATTCCAGGTAAGGCTGATTGAGAGAATGCCAAGAGTGTGCAAAGCTGTTATCAAGGCAAAGGGTGGCTACTTCAAAGAACCTAAAATATATTTAGATTTGTTTAACACTTTTTTGGTTACTACATGATTCCATAGGTGTAAGTTTTTGTTTTGATGTCTTCACTATTATTCTACAATGTAGAAAATAGTAAAAATAAATAAAAACCCCTGAATGAGTAGGTGTGTCCAAACTTTTGGCTGGTACTGTATCTTTATTAGATAATTATTCAACCCTAAGTCAATACATGTTAGAATCACCATTGGCAGTGATTACAGCCGTGAGTCTTTCTGGGTAAGTCTGTAAGAGCTTTCCACACCTGGATTGCGCAACATTTGCCCATTTTTATTATTTTTAAAATTCTAAAAGCTCTGTCAAATTGGTTGTTGATCATTGCTACTACAACCATTTTCAGGTCTTGCCATAGATGTTCAAGCAGATTTATGTCAAAACTGTAACTCGGCCACTCAGGAACATTCACTGTCTTCTTGGAAAGCAACTCCAGTGTAGATTTGGCCTTGTGTTTTAGGTTATTGTCCTGCTGAAAGGTGAATTCATCTCCCAGTGCCTGTTGGAAAGCAGACTGAACCAGGTTTTCCTCTAGGATTTTCCATTATGATATTTTTTTATCCTGAAAGTCTCCCCAGTCCTTAATGATTACAAACATGACCATAACATGATGCAGCCAGCACCTTGCTTGAAAATATGGAGAGTTGTACTTAGTAATGTGTTGTATTTGGATTTAACCCAAACATAACACTTTGTATTCAGCACAAAAAGTGTATTACTTTGCCACATTTTTGCAGTATTACTTTAGTGCCTTGTTGCAAATAGGATGCATGTTTTGGAATATTTTTATTATGTACAGGCTTCTTTCTTTTCACTCTGTCATTTAGGTTAGTATTGTGGACTAAGTACAATGTTGCTGATCCATCCTAATTTTTCTCCAATCACAGCCATTAAACTCTAACGGTTTTAAAGCCACCATTGGCTTCATGGTGAAATCCCTGAGCGGTTTCCTTCTTCTCTGGCAACTGAGTTGGGAAGGAGGCCTGTATCTTTGTAGTGACTGGGTGTATTGATTACACCATCCAAAGTGTAATTAATAACTTCACCATGCTCAAAGGGATATTCAATGTATGCTTTTTTAAATGTTTATATATACATCAATAGGTGCCCTTCTTTGCGAGGCATTGGAAAACCTCCCTGGTCTTTGTGGTTGTAATCTGTGTTTGAAATTCAACGCTTGACTGAGGGAACTTACAATTATCTGTATGTGAGTGGTACAGAGATGAGGTAGTCATTAAAAAATGTCCATGCAACTTATGTGACCTGTTAAGCAAATTTTTACTCCTTTACTTATTTAGGCTTGCCCTATCAAAGGGGTTGAATACTTAATGACTGAAGACATTTCAGCTTTTCATTTTAATTAATTTGTAAACATTTCAAAAAACATAATTCAACTTTAATATTATGGGATATTGTGTGTAGGCCAGTGACAAGACATCTCAAGGGGTGTAAATACTTTCTGAAGGCACTGTATGTTCTGGAGGGTGCTTCCAGAAGTCATGATTTCCCAGGTTCTAGAATTTTCTCATAAAATTTCAACTTGAACCCATTCCTTTATAGCATGGTGGTCCAAATCTGTTTGGGCTTTGGCGAACTCCTCCCAGCCATATTTGTTCACTGTCACGCCTAAGTAACATGCATGGCTTGGCAAGGAAAGACATAGTTAGCTATACAGGCAGTGTTGTGTAGGTTGTTATTCAACTTCACATTGAAGCAAATTATGTAAGTTGTTGGTTACCCAACCGGCAACATTAAGTTCCCGAGGCAGGAAGCTAACTGCAGTGCCAACAGAATTTACCTGCTGTGCTGTGGTGGTTGCACACATACCAAGTGCTTGTTTGGCAACAGTATGACAGGCATTATGTCATTCATGACAGCTCTACAGGCAATAACCTACATTTCAAATCAAGATTTTGACCTTCATAGCTTGCGAGTTTTACTTAACAGCATTTTTTGAGCGAACTCACTGGCCTGGCATGACATGAAGTCCAAGAGCACAGTCCTTGCCATGGGCTGTGTGGGTGGATGACAGGCAAATCTGCAGCTTCTGTGTTTTTTTTTTCTAAACAATGACGACATTAGTCTGTTCCAGAGACTTTTCATGCCCTATAATCCCTGTGACCTATTTCATTTTACTTGCTGTTTATTTGATCCAAGGGCCATATCAGGAAATAACGTTTCTTTAAACCACCTGTATGTAACGATGAATACATTATAAACCAACCCTTGAAATCCTATTGTTGACTTGTTGTTGATATATAAATTAGACAAACTCCACGTAAATTTACTGAACTAGCTACGTTGATGCAATGCGATTAGGTTGATAAAGTAAGTTGTAATAACACGGAAACAAATTTGACTCGACCACTTTTTGCCCAGAGGCAAGGTCCCTGTTGCACATCACCACCGTTTACTGTTATATAGGTGCTGCCCGAGAGAGGTTTTCCCCCCAAACTCTCTGCAAACAGAATAAATATTCAATGTTTCTCATTATTCTCCAAGCTGATTAATCTGAGGTAAAATTTGGGTCCATGGAATACTGGAGAGAGATGAGAGGAAAAAAATGATGAGAAAATGAAATATTTGGAGTGTTGACTGAATTCAGAGTTACTGTTGGGAGAGAGAACGAGTTTTGGGGACAGTGGGGTAGAGTAAATCTGTGGAAAGTGAGTATTTGACAAGCAAGTACAGGGAGAATGCTTTGAGAGGGAGTTTTGGCAGAACACATTTATGAGCATTGCATTGCAGTAATGAGCAGAGGGAGCTGGAAGCCACTGTTGAGACAGTGAGAATTTGAAGAGGGAGTGTTGCAAGTGTGTTACTTTTCCCTATTCTTGTGAAATGTGTTAGCATTCCTTGTCACTTGGATTGTCAGCTGCTTTGGGGATTAATCAGATGCTGGTATGCTAATATGTATCCACTGCAGTGTTGTGTGACTTTTCCCCAATCTAAAGGTTTATAGTGCCCAGCACACCCTTAAAGGGAAAGTTCACTTTACTTGTAAATTATACTTAACTTGGGGCTGGTAGTGGTTAAGAAAAAAAGACAAATGGAAAAACAGAAAAAACCGCTTTATTTTAATGTATCAAAACACTTTATTTGGGGGTCATAAAGCCCACATAACACTGTCATAATAATTACATAATAGATGACAGATGATGGTCGTGGCAGCTGGTGCCGTATAACAACTGTGCCTGTCACATCTCAATCCCTTTTCTTTCACACCTCTTAACATTTTCATTCTTGGATCATTCGCATTAAACACAATTCTGTGGAGAGAGAGAGAGATGACTGAGTCATTGCAAAAGAAGACCAGCGTGATAGAACTCATAACAGACCCTAGCCAACTTTTTGAATAATCACTAGGTGACTTAAGTTACCATCTTCCAAAACTTAATCAGGAGGAACTAATTAGGCGCTAGATTACTTTATAACATGACTACAAATACTGTACATGGCGAACGAGATGGCTACCACAGTTAATGCTTATTATATTTTTATGAATCCTATTTACCATGCAAATCTACATCTTGTGAATACCAGATATATTTGGCAAGCAACAAGGCATAGTAATTTGATCATATTACAGTAAATGAAACAGACGCACTCACTGTAAAGCAAACAGTTATTTTTCAGGCACAGTGAAACAAGGCTTGTTTTCTGGCTTGCTGGTGGAAATCTGGATCTGTGGTAATTGGTGTTTTTTCTTTAGCTTAAGGCACACATTTACAGTGACAGTCAGATGCAGTAATAGTTTATGAAAGCATAAGAGAAAGGACAATATGAAAACAACAGATCTGAGCCAGAACTGTTATGATTCAGGTTGGCACAATAGGTTGAAAAGGGCAGAGTTGGGTAGGTTACTTTCTAAATGTAATCTGTTAGTTACAGGTTACCTGTCCAAAATTGTAATCAGTAATGTAACTTTGGATTACCCAAACTCTGTAATTTCTTTCCCCTTAAGAGGCATTAGAAGAAGACAAAAATGTATGTTACCAATTAAACAACATCTATTGCAGGATAAATCAATGTTAACGTTTACATACTGTTGCTGGCCATATATGGATGTTACATTTTACTTTATGGGTTGGTTATGTAGGCTTCTTCTAACCCATCGCTTTCTACTACATATAATAATATGATTAAATTATCTTTACATTAAAAACCAAAGTCTATCAGAATTCCAGTCATTCCAATAAATGTTATGCCCCTTGATCTTCAAGAATAGGACTTGGAAATATATAAGTATAGATTAGTCAAAATGTTTTACCTGAGCATAACACCAAAACTAAGGACTTATTAGCCAGTCATACTCTGTTGTTTATGATTTTGTTGTCATGTAGGACTGATTGGTCTCATTGAGTTGAAAAATAAATGCTGTGCTCATGGAATGCCATGCTTTGAGCACGACTGAAAAGTCCTATTTACATGTGACAAATGAATGCCATATGCTGCATTTGCTATAGGCCTATTGTTTACCTTTTTGTTAGTGACACTTTGACATCTTGATAATATGCAGCTGTTTAAAGGGCAAATCCACAGATGAAACAATAACAAAATGGCCACCCCGCCTCTGTTTTGGTAAAAGCTGAGGGATGGGCCTGGAGAAATGTAACCACTCTCAGATTAATAGACAGCTATGGATGCAAGGACTGACCATCCATGATATCAAAATTGTTTTAACCATGTTATGAGGCTATACAGTGTTTGTTTACATTTACAATGTTTACAAACATGGGAGTAAAACAAGCTTATATTTTGGGTTCTCATGGAGTGTGACAGTTGAACTAAACTCATGAGGCATTTAGAAGTTATTTTCTTCAAGAATCAATGGATATACAGTATCAGTCAAAAGTGTGGACACCTACTCATTCAAGGGTTTTTGCGACTTTACTTGAAGAAAAAATATGTTTCTTTGCAGCGATTCGACCATGAATGCCTGATTCACCCATTCTCCGATGAACAGTTGATGTTGACTGACCTTCATGTCTTGAAGTAATGATGGACTGTCATTTCTCTTTGCTTATTTGAGCTGATCTTGCCATAATATGGACTTGGTCTTTTACTAAATAGGGCTATCTTCTGTTTACCAACCCTACCTTGTCACAACACAAGTGATTGGCTCATACACATTTAGGGAAAGAAATTCCACAAATTAACTTTTAACAATGCACACCTGTTAATTGAAATGCATTCCAGGTGACCACCTCAGGAAGCTGGTTGAGAGAATGCCAAGCATATGCAAAGCTGTCATCAAGGCAAAGGGTGGCTACTTTGAAGAATCACAGATATACAATATATTTGTATTTGTTTAACACTTTTTTGGTTACTACATGATTCCATATGTGTTATTTCGTAGTTTTGATGTGTCCACTATTATCCTACAATGTAGAAAATAGTAAAAAATGAAGAAAAAGCCTGGAGTGAGTAGCTGTGTCTAAACTTTTAACTGGTACTATATTTATAATTTATGAATCCAAAAATGGATGTAGCAACTACAGATTGCCGCTTTTAAATCCATCAAAAGTGTGCAAGTTTTAGCATGTATCCATTAGGCCTATGGATTTTTTAATCAGCATTAATTAGATTGATTAATAAAAGCCTCACTTTTATTCCATAGGTTGGCATCCGCACTATGCAGCTGTTGCAAGAGTGCATTTTTCACTGGCTGTCCACTGGTTTCAAAAACAATGATTGATAGGCAGCTTAAACTTCTTGAATTCAACCACTATTGGGCTCAAATACATATTTAGATGTGTGGACAGCCATCCACAATCCGTAAAGTGCAAATAGCTAAATTAGAGAGCAGCAGTGTGATTCACATCAATGCTCTATGTAGATATCAATAATAAGTAATGGCCATATCGCCGTAGACTACACCACTGTGTCATCCTTAACTTCAAGTGTTTATTCAAGTTGAATAATCTTTGTATGCCGACAGCAGTCGCACCATTGGAAGACATAGCTTGGACTGGAGCCTACAAAGCTATTTTCCCGCGATCCATCAAACACATTTGGTGTGTCATCATAGTGTTATCTGACTTGTGGTCAGACTTGCTCAGGTGGACAAATCTAAACTTGTGCCTTTTTTTCAATGCTGATTTGAATGTCATTGAGAACAGAGAAGTGTCTGATTTTTTTCCCCCCGCAAACATCCTTTCTGAATTTAAAAGTAATAGTCGAAGTAATCAACTCTTTCAAAAGTATCTGTAATCTGATTACAATATTTTTGTGGGTAACGGATTACAGCTACCGTTTTTTTGTAATCCCTTACATGTAATCTGTTACTCCCCAACTCTGGAAAAGAGTTTAGGGATTCTTTATTTAAACGTCTTGCTTCAGTTTTACATCAGTCACACCTGTAGGCCAATAACATACAGTAGGGCTAAATCCTAGTGCCAAGTTCCATAACAGCTTTACAGGTCATACAACAGAATATTGTGGGCATTCATCCACTTCAAGTGAAGTGGAACTGAAACATTTATCTTAAAGTTGTGTATTACCCTGCCAAGCAGTGACAGAGAAATGACAGAAGCGGTGGTCTTTCTCCACTCAATGTGGTTTTCACACAGAGAATAATGGAAGCCAGTCAGGACAAATTCTGTGACTAACAGTATAACCTGCTAATCCCTTGGTATGATTTGATGACGGGAGAGTGTTAATCCTTTGATATGATTCAGTGCCAGTGAGGACTGCTTAATCCCTTGGCATGAGTCTGATGGAAGAGGAAGGGATGCTAACTGGCTCTTCAGGAATAAAACAAGAGCATGCCGGGAAGCAGGGCCAGTCGCTCCAAAGGACTTCCTGTTGTTATCTGGTAGCCATTGTGACAATTCAAAGGAGGGTTGTCAGCATCTTATGTAGTTCTTTCAGGTGAAAAGTAATGCTTGAATGGCCCAGTGCAGTCAAAAATGTGATTTTCCTGTGTTTTTATACATATTTCCACACTATGAGTTTGGAATAATACTGTGAAAATTATGATAATGCCATTAGAGCTGTTTGAAAAGACTGCCTGAAATATCAGCCTGTTTTGTTAGGATGGTTTTGGCCTGCCTGGTGACATCACCAGGCAGTAAATTAGTTAATAGACCAATAAGAAAGAGAGTTCCAAACCTTTCTGCCAATAACAACTAGTTTTCAGTTTTCCACTCCCCACTCAGGCCACTCACAGACATGCTCTTTACTAAGCTATTTTTGTTTATTTTTGACCATTTGGATTTAAAATAATTACAGTAAGGTACTTCATTGTTACCCAGAAATGATTTAATATTAAGATAAAAACAGCTGCATTGGAACTTCAATGAATCTCAATCCAACATTTTGATCAAAAGATGAATATCATAAGATGAATGCACCAATTTGTAAGTCGCTCTGGAGAAGAGCGCCTGCTAAATGACGTAAATGTAAATATCCATGGATTTTACATGAATGACGTGCTGAAATTGCTTTTTCAAGCCTTCGTGACAATGAAATAGACTACATGGAATAATGCATTTAATGGATGTCATTATTTATTCATTCATAGATTCATTCAATCTACATTCTGTCAAGGCTGTGGGTAACTGGTGAAAGGAGTCAGGCGCAGGAGAGCTGAGATGCGTGGACAAGGTATTTAATACAAGATAACACCAGTATAAACACAATACTATGGTGCTGGAAAAATACCAGTAGCACGAAATAAACGGGCGTAATAACAAAACCCGGCAACAAAATACCAGCCGTCAGTAACAGCCTGAACAATAGAACAAACACGCACACAAACATGGGGGAAACCAGAGGGTTAAATAATGAACATGTAATGGGGGAATTGAAACCAGGTGTGTAGAAAACAAAGACAAAACAAATGGAAAATGAAAAGTGGATCGGCGATGGCTAGAAGGCCGGTGACGTCGACCGCCGAACGCCGCTCGAACAAGGAAAGGAACCGACTCCGGTGGAGGTCGTGACACATTCACCATCAGAGAGTCATATTTTGATATACAAATATAACTTGGTTTGTGGAATAACTGCACTCAAGACATTCACAGCCAGGCATTTTACATTTATGACGAGTTGGAAATTCGAAAGGCACTCGCACATCTGAGCTATCTTTTTTGCAGATGCATGGTAACATTTGAATAAAATTTTGGGAAAAAAGGAACCCGGATGAGGAGTTGGAACAATGAATATTGGATGAACAAGCCATGACATATTTCCCGCTGTTTTACGGCTCCGGTAAGCTTCCCTTGTTCTCATTTACTCTGAAATCCACTGTTGAATCTCATAACCGAGAACTTGGGTGGTCAATGTTTTGGATCAATATGGTATATGGCACCACATAACTGCAACATCCTTCCACGTGGGCATTACAAATGTTTCCCCAGAGCTTTGTGGGAACCATAAAATGTTTACAACAAGGAGAGAATGCACTTTAAATAGTTGCTTTATTTGTTATGGCCTCTGGATAGAGGCTGACACTTAACCTTTGAAATGGTCCCTTTCTGTCATCTTTCTGTGTCAGTTTATGTTGACAGTTGCAGACACAAAGCCTTTAAGAAGGCAAAATATTACCACATTTCACTGCTGTTTCAGGCTGCAAATGGCAATATTCATAAAAGTTAACCATCATGTTAGGACTTTTACATCCTTTATAGTGCTGTGTCATGCTACATAGCTCTGTTAACAGTGTATGAATCAATACTCTGTGTTTTATATAGAAAGGTGGAAAAACTTTTGGTGTGAGTCTTTTTTAAGAAGAGCCTCAAGTGGGTTAGAAAGAAAGTGGGTTCTATGAAACAGTGGCGGTATACACCATGAAAAATGGATGAGTTCTACCTTCTGAGACTAAAATTAGAGCGAAACCTAATACGCAGTGTCCTTCAAGTCACACTTGATTTACAAACAAGGAAATAAATCTGGCATTCAACAGAACATCCGGACAAGATCGGTGGGAAAAATGTAATGCCAGTCGACACACCATGGAAAATGTTTTATTTTCCTGTTGCTGGACCCTAAGAAAAAACACAATCTTTCCAACCATACATTACACACAGCCTGGTTTATTTTATAATTATCATAATCGCTCTCTGGAGAGAATACAAATAGCAAAACTATCGTGCAAGCTCCCTGTATGATCTACTGCATGACATAATTACTTGCATCAGGTAATACAGGTGGTTATGTCACAGTATACCCCATGTCAACATGTCCTGGTAGACTAAGCATCCCTGAGCACTTTTGCAGTTCTTATGTCTGTTTAATGCATTGCTTGCTTTTGAGCACGAAGTTACCTTTTAAGGAAATTTGCTCAAAACCCTTATTCACCCATCCACTCAAGAAAACAACAACAGACAAATATTTGCTTTGTGTTTTTGAATCGAAAAACTAGGGGCATTATAAGCCGTCTGCAACAGACCTTGTATATTCTACAGGGCTGTAGGAGAGAGAGAGGCTGTTGAGTTGATTGTTCTACAACACAATGCTTGAGAGCAGGCAGGTCCAGTGTTGCAGAAAGGAGCTGTTTAATTGTTGCGAATGCACAAGCACTAATTAGCACAGAAGCGTACAGATTAACTGTAAAATCTCAGCAGCGCTATGATAACCGGGATGACATTTGGTATTTATTAGGATCCCCATTAGCCGCTACAAAAGCATCAGCTTCTCTTCCTGGGGTCCACATGAAACATGCTCTGCTATTCTTGGGTACTGGAAAGACCTTTGCCTCCCTCCATGTCTTCTAGGCTTAAATTGAAGATGTGGCAAACAGGAGTCACAATGTATTCCGCTACCAACCTCAGAAATGTACCATCCAGGTTGTCGATTAGTCCTTATTTATATATAGCAAAAATAAATTCACCTCTTCCACACCCACTTTGTGGAACTCAAAACTACAGTGCTTGTCTTTCATTATTTGGTTCATTATGCATGAATATTAACTCTCAACATTTTGTTTTCTGCATGTCATACCTAAGTTTGCTAATCTTGTCAACAAAAAAGTGATTAAAGTGGTTGGCAATATCAAAGGGTTTTGTTATGAACAAGCCATCTGCCTCAATGAAAGATGCAGCTGAGTTTGCATTCTTGCCTAGAATTAATTTAAAGTACTCCAGAGCTTTTTACTGTCATTCTTTATATAATTTATCTTTGTTCCATAGTATAGTCTTTTTTTGTTTAGTTACATGATTGTGCACTCTGCAGGACATTTAAATTGATGTTTGCAATTTCCGAAGCAAAAATTACAGTATGCCTGAAATGTGGTCTCATATGTACACAAGCAAAGTACCTATATATAGTTTAAGTCGGAAGTTTACATACACCTTAGCCAAATATATTTAAACTCAGTTTTTCACAATTCCTGACATTTAATCCTAGTAAAAATTCTCTGTCTCAGGTCAGTTAGGATCACCACTTTATTTTAAGAATGTCAAACGTGTCACGACTTCCGCCGAAGTCGGTTCCTCTCCTTGTTCGTTCGGCGGTCGACGTCACCAACCTTCTAGCCATCGCCGATCCATTTTTCATTTTCCATTGGTTTTGTCTTGTCTTCCATCACACCTGGTTCCAATTCCATCAATGACATGTTGTGTATTTAACCCTCTGTTCCCCCCCATGTCCATGTCCTTGTCCATAATTGTTTGTTGTAGTGCTTGTGCACGGTATGCTGGTAGTTACTGGGTTTTGTTTGACGCATTTATTGTATTATTCTGTTGACGATGGTTTATGGTTATTAAACACAACCGTTGTAAATCAGTTTCCGCTCTCCTGCGCCTGACTTCTCTGCCGCCAGTAGCATCGCATTACAGAATTACAGACCAATACTATGGAGTCAGCAGGAGCAGGTTTTCGGTTTTCTAAGTCCTGCCGTCTCCTCCCATTGCCCGGTCTCCCTACGGCCCTACAGACTGCAGAGGCCCTATTCACACACGTCCTCCGGCACTACGGGGTGCCTGAGGACATAGTATCTGATCGAGGTCCCCAGTTCACGTCAAGGGTCTGGAGGGCGTTCATGGAACGTCTGGGGGTCTCGGTCAGCCTCACCTCAGGTTTTCACCCCTAGAGTAACGGGCAGGTGGAGAGAGTAAACCAGGATGTGTGTAGGTTTCTGCGGTCTTATTGCCAGGACCGGTGGGGGAGTGGGCGGCGTTCATACCCTGGGCAGAGATGGCCCAGAACTCGCTCCGCCACTCCTCTACCAACCTCTCCCCCTTCCAGTGCGTACTGGGGTACCAGCTGGTTCTGGCGCCGTGGCATCAGAGCCAGATTGATGCTCCTGCGGTGGACGACTGGTTTAGGCGCTCGGAGGAGACATGGGACGCCGCTCATGTGTACCTTCAGCGGGCCGTGAGGCGTCTGAAAGCCAGCGCAGACCGCCACTGCAGTGAGGACCGGGTCTGGCTCTCGACCTGAAACCTGCCCCTCCGCCTGCCCTGCCGGAATCTGGGCCCGCGGTTTGTGGGGCCATTCAAAGTCCTGAGGAGAGTGAACGAGGTTTGTTACAGTTTACAGCTTCCCCCAGATTACCATATTAACTCCTCGTTCCATGTGTCTCTCCTCAGGCTGGTGATGGCTGGTCCACTCCAGGAGACTGAGGTGCGGGAGGTTCCTCCGCCCCCTCTGGACATCGAGGGGGCCCCGGCGTATGCAGTCCGATCCATACTGGACTCGAGGCGTCGGGCGAGGGGCCTTCAGTACCTCGTGGAGTGGGAGGGGTACGGTCCGGAGGAGAGATGCTGGGTGCCGGTGGAGGACGTATTGGACCCTTCGATGCTGCGGGAATTCCACCGTCTCCATCCGGATCGCCCTGCGCCTCGCCCTCCGGGTCGTCCCTGAGGCCGGTGTCGGCGCACTGATGGAGCTGCGCATCAAGGGGGGGATACTGTCATGACTTCTGCCGGAGTTTGTCCCTCTCCTTGTTCGAGATGCGCTCGGCGGTCGACGTCACCGGCCTTCTAGCCATCGCCGATCCACTTTTCATTTTCCATTTGTTTTGTCTTTGTTTTCTACACACCTGGTTTCAATTCCCCCATTACATTACAATTCCCCCATTACATGTTCATTATTTAACCCTCTGGTTTCCCCCATGTTTGTGTGCGTGTTTGTGCTATTGTTCAGGCTGTTACTGACGGCTGGTATTTTGTTGCCGGGTTTTGTTATTACGCCCGTTTATTTCATGGTACCGGTATTTTTCCCGCACCGTAGTATTGTGTTTATACTGGTGTTATCTTGTATTAAATACCTTGTCCACGCATCTCAGCTCTCCTGCGCCTGACTCCTTTTACCAGTTACACACAGCCTTGACAGAAACACGCACCCACTCGGAATGGAGTCAGCAGGAGCAGGTGCCCCTGCAGTAGTGCTTGAGGAGCGAGTCCAGCAGCACGCTGCCATGCTACAGCATCTCGGCAGCGCCATGGATCGCGTTCTACAAACCATGGAGCGCTGGGAGAGAAGAGGAGTTCCTCCAGCGTCTCCATCAGCACCACCAGTCTCACCATCACTCACCCCTCCTTCACCCGGGCCCAGTGGGATTCGGCTCGCCCTCCCGAGGGAGTATGATGGAACGGTGGTGGGTTGTCAGGGGTTCTTGCTCCAGCCAGAGCTCTACCTGGCAACCGTGCACCTGGCTCCTTCGGGCCGTGAGAGCGTAGCCACCCTCATCTCCTGCCTCTCAGGGAAAGCCCTGGAGTGGGCCAACGCCGAATGGGGAGAAGAAGAAGTGGTGTTGGACCACTTCGAGGATTTCACCCGCCGCTTCCGGGCAGTCTTTGACCACCCGCCTGAGGGTAGAGCGGTGGGTGAACGTCTCGTCCACCTGAGGCAGAGGCCGTTTATGTTGACAGTCTTCGACCACCCGCCCGAGGGTAGAGCGGCGGGTGAGCGCCTCTTCCATTTGAGGCAGGAGACGAGGAGCGTCCAGGAGTTCGCCCTGGAGTTTAGGACCCTGGCTGGCGGCACGGGATGGAACGACAGGGCCCTGATCGACCATTACCGCTGCAGTCTGCACAAGGACGTCCGTCGGGAGTTGGCCTGCAGAGACACCACCCTCACGTTTGACCAGCTGGTGGACCTGTCCATCCGGCTGGACAACCTGCTGGCTACCCGCGGACGTTCAGATCGGGGTCTGGTGGTTCCATCCCCCCGCACCCCCTCTCCAATACCTATGGAGCTGGGAGGGGCGGTGCGCAGGGAGACCGGAGGGGGTTCCAGCTCGTGCACCATCTGTGGCCGCAGAGGTCACACTGCTGGTCGGTGCCGGGTTGGTTCCTCTGGGGATCGAGGCAGCAGGCAGGGTGCTCTGGCGTCACCCCAGGTGAGCCGGCACCATTCTCACCCAGAGCCCTCTGTTGCTCATATGTTTGTCTATGTCACTTTTTCTGAGTTTTCCCCGCATTTCCAGCATAAGGCGCTCGTCGATTCAGGTGCGGCTGGGAAGTTTATAGATGGATCGTTCGCCCATAGATTAGGGATCCCCATTGTTCCCGTGGCTGTGCCCTTCCCCGTTCACGCCTTAGATAGTCGACCATTAGGGTCAGGTTTGATCTGGGAGGCCACCGCTCCTCTGGGCATGGTGACGCAGGGGGGGCACAAGAAGAGAATTAGTCTCTTCCTTATTGACTCTCCTGCGTTTCCCGTGGTGCTATGCCTACCCTGATTAGTTTGTCATGACCCCACTGTTTCATGGCCACAGAGGGCTCTCACGGGGTGGTCGCGGGAGTGCTCGGGGGGGTGTTTAGGGGTTTCCGTTGGTGCTACTACGGTGGAAAGTCCAGACCAGGTATCCACCGTGCGCATTCCCCTTGAATATGCCTTTTTGGCTCTCGCCTTCTCTAAAAAGAAGGCGACTCAATTACCAACCCATCGACGGAGCGATTGTGCGATAAATCTCCTGGTAGACGCTGCACTTCCCAGGAGTCACGTGTATCCCCTCTCACAGGCGGAGACGGAGGCTATGGAAACATATGTCTCCGAATCCCTGCGTCAGGGGAACATTCGGTCCTCCACTTCACCCGTCTCCTCGAGTTTCTTTTTTGTGAAGAAGAAGGAGGGAGGTCTGCGCCCGTGTATTGACTATCGGGGTCTGAACTAGATCAGTGTGAGGTATAGTTACGTGCTACCACTCATAGCCACAGCGATTGAGTCAATGCACTGGGCGCGCATCTTCACCAAACTAGATCTCAGGAGCGCTTACAACCTGGTGCGTATCCGAGAGGGAGACGGCTTTCAGTACCACCTCAGGGCACTATGAGTACCTAGTCATGCCATATGGGTTGATGAATGCGCCATCGGTCTTCCAAGCCTTTGTAGATGAGATTTTCAGGGACCTGCATGGGCAGAGTGTAGTGGTGTATATTGATGACATTCTGATGTACTCCGCTACACGCGCCGAGCATGTGTCCCTGGTGCGCAAGGTGCTTGGTCGCCTGTTGGAGCATGACCTGTACGTCAGGGCTGAGAAATGCCTGTTCTTCCAGCAGTCCGTCTCCTTCCTAGGTTATCGCATTTCCACTTCAGGGGTGGAGATGGAGAGTGACCGCATTTCAGCCGTGCGTAATTGGCTGACTCCCACCACGGTAAAGGAGGTGCAGCGGTTCTTAGGGTTTGCCAACTACTACCGGAGGTTTATCCGAGGTTTTGGTCAGGTAGCGGCTCCCATTACCTCACTGCTGAAGGGGTCCTGGTGCGTTTGCAGTGGTCGGCTGAGGCGGACAGGGCTTTCAGTCACCTGAGGGCTCTGTTTACCTCGGCTCCCGTGCTGGCCCATCTGGATTCCTCTTTGGCGTTCATAGTGGAGGTGGACGCGTCCGAGGCTGGGATAGGAGCGGTGCTCGCTCAGCATTCGGGTACGCCACCAAAGCTCTGCCCCTGTGCCTTCTTCTCGAAGAAGCTCAGCTTGGCGGAGCGAAACTATGACGTGGGGGACCGGGAGCTGTTGGCTGTCGTCAAGGCCTTGAAGGCGTGGAGACATTGGCTTGAGGGGGCTAGACACCCTTTTCTCATCTGGACTGACCACCGCAATCTGGAGTACATCCGGACAGCGAGGAGATTGAACCCTCGCCAGGCAAGGTGGGCCATGTTTTTCACCCGTTTTGTGTTTACCCTGTCCTACAGACCAGGCTCCCAGAACGTAAAGGCAGCCGCATTGTCCCGGATGTATGACACAGAGGAGCGGCCCATGGATCCCACTCCCATACTCCCCGCCTCCTGCCTGGTGGCGCTGGTAGTGTGTGAGCTGGACACGGACATAGAGCAGGCGTTACGAGCAGAGCCCGCTCCCGTCCAGTGTCCCGCTGGGTGTCTGTACGTCCCGTCTGCTATTCGTGATCGGTTGATCTATTGGGCCCACACGTCACTCGCTGTTTGAGCGGGAGCTACTGGTGGCCTACCTTGGCTAAGGACGTGAGGGTTTATGTTTCCTCCTGCTCAGTGTGCGCCCAGTGTATGGCTCCTAGGCACCTGCCCAGAGGTAAGCTACACCCCTTACCCGTTCCACAGCGACCTTGTTCGCACCTGTCGGTGGATTTTCTGACAGATCTTCCACTCTCACAGGGTAACACCGCGATCCTGGTCGTTGTGGATCGTTTCTCTAAGTCCTGTCATCTCCTCCCTCTGCCCCGGTCTCCCTACGGCCCTACAGACTGCGGAGGCCTTGTTTACACACGTCTTCCGGCACTACGGGGTGCCTGAGGATATAGTGTCTGATCGGGGTCCCCAGTTCACGTCTAGGGTCCGGAAGGCTTTCATGGAACATCTGGGGGTCTCAATCAGCCTTACTTCAGGGTTTCACCCCGAGAGTAATGGGCAGGTGGAGAGAGTGAACCAGGATGTGTGTAGGTTTCTGTGGTCCTATTGCCAGGACCGGCCGGGGGAGTGGGCGGCGTTCGTGCCCTGGGCCGAGATGGCCAAGAACTCACTCCTCCACTAACCTCTCTCCCATCCAGTGCGTTCTGGGGTACCACCTGGTTCTGGCCCCTTGGCATCAGAGTCAGACCGAGGTTCCTGCGGTGGACGACTGGCTCAGGCGCGTGGAGGAGACATGGGAAACCGTCCGTGTCCACCTTCAGCAGGCCGTGACGCGCCAAAAGAAGAACGCAGATTGCCACCGCAGTGAGACCCCGATGTTTGCACCAGGGTTTGCAACTGCACATGGGGACAAAGATTGTACTTTTTGGAGAAATGTCCTCTGGTCTGATGAAACAAAAATAGAACTGTTTGGCCATAATGACCATCGTTATGTTTGGAGGAAAAAGGGGAGGCTTGCAAGCCGGACAACACCATCCCAAACCTGAAGCACGGGGGTGGCAGCATCATGTTGTGGGTTGTGCTTTGCTGCAGGAGGGACTGGTGCACTTCACAAAATAGATGGCATCATGAGGAAGGAAATTTATGTGGATATATTGAAGCAACATCTCAAGACATCAGTCAGGAAGTTAAAGCTTCCAAATACTAATTGGGTGTATGTAAACTTCTGACCCACTGGGAATGTGATGAAAGAAATAAAAGCTGAAATAAATAATTCTCTCTACTTTTATTTACACTTTTATGATCCTACCTGACCTAAGACGGAATGTTTACTAGGATTAAATGTCAGGAATGGTGAAAACTGAGTTTAAATGTATTTGGCTAAGGTGTATGTAAACATCCGACTTATATGTATATATATATATATATATATATATATATATATATACCAACTGTATGTGTGTATATATATATATATACACACATACAGTTGGTATATATATATAACTGTATAAATCAGGGTTTTTATGCTTGCATTGTCTCTGCAGAATATACACTGAGTATACCAAACATTAGGACCTCCCCCCCCCTTTTGCCCTTAGAACTGCCTCGATTCTTCGAGCATGGACTCTACAAGGTGTTCAAAGCGTTCCACAGGGATGCTGGCCCATGTTGACTCCAATGCTTCCCACAGTTGTGTCATGTTAGCTGGATGTCCTTTGGGTGGTGGACCATTCTTGATACACGCTGGAAACTGTTGAGTGTGAAAAACCCAGCATTGTTGCAGTTCTTGACACAAACAGGTGCACCTGGCACCCACTAACATACCCTGTTCAAAGGCACTTAAATCTTTTGTCTGGCCCATTCACCCAATGAATTGTACATATACACAATCCATGTTTCAATTGTCTCAAGGCTTAAAAATCCTTCTTTAACCTGTCATCTACACTGATTGAAGTGGATTTACCAAGTGACATCAATAAGGGATCATAGCTTTCACCTGCATTCACCTGGTTAGTCTATCACATGGAAATGTTTTGTATACTCCGTGTATAGTGCATGAATAATAAGTTCCAGTCTTCTAAACAGTTGTTAAATGACCTATCTAAGTACTCAGTAATTGGTAAGTAAACATGTGCAGTTATTCTGCACACACATATGTTTAATCTATTCTACAGTAGGTGAATACAAAATATTATGTCGAGCAATTATTATGTCTAGCCCAATGATGTCTCACTCCAAGTCAGCCAGGCAAATGTGTGTTATCATGCAGAACATGTTATGGGTTGTGCTCACGTCGCTGCGCTAAAATGCATACATGTGAACTCACTCATGTGCAATAATCTCATTACACATGCCACTATTATGGTAGGAAATTAACTAAATGGAACCATTGGGCTTAACTTAATATTAAGAGACAGTACTGTTGTATAAATATTGTGTGCTCTGCAGTACATGGCCACAATAATTGTTTAAGGCAAATACATTTAATTTTTTTAAATTATAGCAAAAGCCAGAGGTAACCAAATAGGAAAGCTGTTCATAGCTACAATTGAGACTAGAGCTATATATTGGACCTCAGTTTTACTGAGTCAAAGATAGACTTAACGATATGACATCATTCATGGGATCAGTGGCGTAAAGTTCTTAAGTAAAAATACTTGAAAGTACTAATTAAGTAGTTTTTTGGGGTATCTTTACTTAACTATATATATTTTTATTTCACTACATTCCTAAAGAAAATGATGTACTTTTTACTCCATACATTTTCCCTGAAACCCAAAAGTACTTGTTACATTTTGAATGCTTAGCAGGACCGGAAAATGGTCCAATTCACATACTTATCAAGAGAGCATCCTGGTCATCCCTACTGCCTCTGATCTGGCGGACTCACTAAACACATGCTTTGTTTGTAAATTATGTCTGAGTGTTGGAGCGTGTCCCTGTAAATTAAACAAAACAAGAAAATGGTGCAGTCTAGTTTGCTTAATATAAGGAATTTGAAATGATTTATACTTTTACTTTAACTTTTGATACGTAAGTATATTTAAAGCCAAATACTTTTAGACTTTTACTCAAGTTGGATTTTACTGGGTGACTTTCCCTTTTACTTAAGTCATTTTCTATTAAGGTATCTTTACTTTTACTCAAGTATGACAATTGGGTACTTTTTCCACCACTGAATGGGATGAACAAGAACAAACTTCAAATCTGCCAAGATGGTTGCTATTGGCTTTTCCAGATTTGCACCCTCTCTTGAGGCATGTCCAAAATGGGAAGAGCTAACAGTGTCAGTCTTATCAGATTTAAATTGTATTATTGTAAGCAGGAAGTCGCCCCACTGTGTATGATGATACCACATTGCTGCATATCTTTGAGGCCAGAACTGTAGCTACATCACGCAAGGCAGAACATGGGTCTAATAAATACCCTCCAGCAAGTCCCAGGCACATCAATAAAATGAATAATAATCTCCAAAATAATTACTTGTAAATCAATAATTAATCATGGCTGGTGAACATTCATTCTAATGAACTAATTGGGTTACCTGTGCTATCATGCATTGTGCACTTGTGTCAGAAAAAAAACAAAAACAACAACACTATTTGGCTGGTCATGTAACTGATCTGGAATTGAGTGGATATGGATTGTTGACTATGGAAAATGGAGATGAAGTTCTGAGACTATGTCGTATACTGCTTGTATGAACATTGAAACAAATAATAGTGAAACATATCAAAAATGTAAAATTAAACTACACTACCGGTCAAAAGTTTTAGAACACCTACTCATTCAAGGTTTTTTCTTTTCTTTTGACTATTTTCTACATTGTAAAGTAATAGTGAAGACATCAAAACGATGAAATAAATAACACATATGGAATCATGTAGTAACCAACAAAGTGTTAAACAAGTCAAAATATATTTTATATTTGAGATTCTTCAAATAGCCACTCTTGGCTGAATGGAAGCAAGTCCCCGCTGCAATGTTCCAACATCTAGTTGAAAGCCTTCCCAGAAGAGTAGAGGCTGTTGTAGCAGCAAATAGGGGACCGACTCCATATTGATGCCTGATTTTGGAATGAGATGATCAGGTGTCCAAATACTTTTGTTCATGTAAATTATATGAGTGCACACTCACTGAGATTCTTCAAATAGCCACCCTTTGCCTTGATGACAGCTTTGCACACGCTTGGCATTCTCTCAACCAGCTTCATGAGGTAGTCACCTGGAATGCATTTCAATTAACAGGTGTGCATTGTTAAAAGTTAATTTGTGGAATTTCTTTCCTTAATGTGTTTTGAGCCAATCAGTTGTGTTGTGACAAGGTAGGGTTGGTACACAGAAGATAGCCCTATTTGGTAAAACACCAAGTCCATATTATGGCAAGATCAGCTCAAATAAGCAACGAGAAATGACAGTCCATCATTACTTTAAGACATGAAGATTATTCAATACGGAACATTTCAAAAACTTTGAAAGTTTCTTCAAGTGCAGTTGCAAAAACCATCAAGCGCTATAATGAAACTGGCTCTCATGAGGACCGCCACAGGAATGGAAGATCCAGAGTTACCTCTGCTGCTGTAAGTTCATTAGAGTTACCAGCCTCAGAAATTGCAGCCCAACCAAATGCTTCACAGAGTTACAGTAACAGACACAACTCAACATCCACTGTTCAGAGGAGACTGTGTGAATCAGGCCTTCATGGTCAAATTGCTGCAAAGAAACCACTACTAAAGGACACCAACAAGAAGACGAGACTTGCTTGGGCCAGGAAACATAAGCAATGGACATTAGACTGGTGGAAATTTGTCCTATGGTCTGGAGTCCAAATGTGAGATTTTTGGTTCCAACCGCTGTGTCTTTGTGAGATGTGGGGTGGGTGAACGGATGATCTCCGCATGTGTATTTCCCACCGGTAAGCATGGAGGGGGAGGTATTATGGTGGGGGGGGGGGGCTTTGCTGGTGACACTGTCTGCGATTAATTTAGAATTCAAGGCACACTTAACCAGCATGGCTACCACAGCATTCTGCAGCGATAAGCCATCCCACCTGGTTTGGGCTTAGTGGGACTATCATTTGTTTTTCAACAGGACAATGACCCAACAGGCTGTGTAAGGGCTATTTTACCAAGAAGGAGAGTGATGGAGTGCTGCATCAGATGACCTGGCCCGACCTCAACCAAATTGAGATGGTTTGGGATGAGTTGGACTGCAGAGAGAAGGAAAAGCAGCCAACAAGTGCTCAGCATATGTGGGAACTCCTTCAGGACTGTTAGAAAAGCATTCCAGGTGAAGCTGGTTGAGAGAATGCCAAGCTTGTGCAAAGCTGTCATCAAGGCAAAGGGTGGCTATTTGAAGAATCTTAAATATAAAATATATTAAGATTTGTTTAACACTTTTTTGGTTACTACATGATTCCATATGTGTTATTTCATAGTTTTGATGTCTTCACTATTATTCTACAATGTAGAAAATAGTTTTAAAAAATAATGAAAAACCCTTGAATGAGTAGGTGTTCTAAAACTTTTGACCGGTAGTGATAGTGGGCATGATTTGTCTCTGAACAATAACACAGTCAGTGAGTGTGCACTCATAATCTACATGAACAACAATATGTGGACACCTGCTTGTCGAACATCTCATTCCAAATTCGGGCTCCTATTTGCTGCTATAACAGCCACTACTCTTCTTGGAAGGCTTTCAACTAGATGTTGGAATATTGCGGCGGGGACTTGCTTCCATTCAGCCACGAGCATTAGTGAGGTCGGACATTGATGTACAGTGAGGGAAAAAAGTATTTGATCCCCTGCTGATTTTGACAAACCATTTCTGCATGGACCTCGCTTTGTGCACTAGGGCATTGTCATGCTGAAACAGGAAAGGGCCTTCCCCAAACTGTTACCTCAAAGTTGGAAGCACAGAATAGTCTAGAATGTCATTGTATGCTGTAGCATTAAGATTTCCCTTTACTGGAACTAGGGGGCCTAGCCCGAACCATGAAAAAGTGTGATTCATCACTCCAGGGAAGGTGTTTCCACTGCTCCAGAGTCCAATGGTGGCAAGCATTACACCACTCCAGCCGACGCTTGGCATTGCGCAGGGTAATCTGCTCAGCTATGGAAACCCATTTCATGAATCTCACGATGAACATTTATTGTGCTGACGTTGCTTTCAGAGGCAGTTTGGAACTCGTTAGTGAGTGTTGCAACCGAGGACAGATGATTTTTACGTACTTCAACACTCGGCGGTGCCGTTCTGTTAGCTTGTGTAGCCTCCTACTTCGCGGTTGAGCCGTTGTTTCTCCTAGATGTTTCAACTTCACAATAACAGCACTTACAGTTGACCAGGGCAGGTCTAGCAGGGCAGAAATTTGACAAACTGACTTGTTGGAAAGGTGGCATCCTATGACAGTGCCACGTTGAAAGTCACTGAGCTCTTCAGTAAGGCCATTCTGCTGCCAATGTTTGTCTATGGAGATTGCATGACTGTGTGCTCGATGTTATACACCTGTCAGCAACGGGTTTGGCTATGATAGCCAAATCCCTCAATTTGAAGGGGTGTCCACATACTTTTGTGTGTGTATATGTATATATATATATATATATGTATATGTGTGTGTGTGTGTGTGTGTGTGTGTGTGTGTGTGTATATATATATATATATATATATATATATATATATATATATATACTGCTAAAAAAATAAAGGGAACACTTAAACAACACATCCTAGATCTAAATGAAAGAAATAATGTTATTAAATACTTTTTTCTTTACATAGTTGAATGTGCTGACAACAAAATCACACAAAAATAATCAATGGAAATCTGGATTTGGAGTCACACTCAAAATTAAAGTGGAAAACCACACTACAGGCTGATCCAACTTTGATGTAATGTCCTTAAAACAAGTCAAAATGAGGCTCAGTAGTGTGTGTGGCCTCCATGTGCCTGTATGACCTCCCTACAACGCCTGGGCATGCTCCTGATGAGGTGGCGGATCGTCTCCTGAGGGATCTCCTCCCAGACCTGGACTAAAGCATCCGCCAACTCCTGGACAGTCTGTGGTGCAACGTGGCGTTGGTGGATGGAGCGAGACATGATGTCCCAGATGTGCTCAATTGGATTCAGGTCTGGGGAACGGGCGGGCCAGTCCATAGCATCAATGCCTTCCTCTTGCAGGAACTGCTGACACACTCCAGCCACATGAGGTCTAGCATTGTCTTGCATTAGGAGGAACCCAGGGCCAACCGCACCAGCATATGGTCTCACAAGGGGTCTGAGGATCTCATCTCGGTACCTAATGGCAGTCAGGCTACCTCTGGCGAGCACATGGAGGGCTGTGCGGCCCCCCAAAGAAATGCCACCCCACACCATGACTGACCCACCGCCAAACCGGTCATGCTGGAGGATGTTGCAGGCAGCAGAACATTCTCCACGGCGTCTCCAGACTCTGTCACGTCTGTCACATGTGCTCAGTGTGAACCTGCTTTCATCTGTGAAGAGCACAGGGCGCCAGTGGCGAATTTGCCAATCTTGGTGTTCTCTGGCAAATGCCAAACGTCTTGCACGGTGTTGGACTGTAAGCACAACCCCCACCTGTGGACATCGGGCCCTCATACCACCCTCATGGAGTCTGTTTCTGACCGTTTGAGCAGACACATGCACATTTGTGTCCTGCTGGAGGTCATTTTGCAGGGCTCTGGCAGTGCTTCTCCTGCTACTCCTTGCACAAAGGCGGAGGTAGCGGTCCTGCTGCTGGGTTGTTGCCCTCCTACGGCCTCCTCCACGTCTCCTGATGTACTGGCCTGTCTCCTGGTAGCGCCTCCATGCTCTGGACACTACGCTGACAGACACAGCAAACCTTCTTGCCACAGCTCGCATTGATGTGCCATCCTGGATGAGCTGCACTACCTGAGCCACTTGTGTGGGTTGTAGACTCCGTCTCATGCTACCACTAGAGTGAAAGCACCGCCAGCATTCAAAAGTAACCAAAACATCAGCCAGGAAGCATAGGAACTGAGAAGTGGTCTGTGGTCCTCACCTGCAGAACCACTCCTTTATTGGGGGTGTCTTGCTAATTGCCTATAATTTCCACCTGTTGTCTATTCCATTTGCACAACAGCATGTGAAATTTATTGTCAATCAGTGTTGCTTCCTAAGTGGACAGTTTGATTTCACAGAAGTGTGACTTGACTTGGAGTTACATTGTGTTGTTTAAGTGTTCCCTTTATTTTTTTGAGCAGTATATATAGTATATATATATATATATATATATATATATATATATATATATATATATATATATATATATATATATATATATAGTGTGTAATATAATTCAGAGTCTAGAAGTATCTGCAGGTTCTTATAAAAGTCTTTACACTTGTGTTGCTGGAATGAATCACATTATACAACTCCAATGAACTCAGCAAGCAAATTAAGCTTTCATCCAATCTACCACAGGCTTTGCCTATATTTCTTTACATATTTCCTGTTATCTTTGTCTGCATTTCTCTCTCTCTCTCTCTCGCTCACTCTCTCTCTCCCACCGTGACTCATGCGTCTCCCCTAGGCTCTCATTCGCCTGTCAGATTTTCTACAGTTTCACTGCGTCTCTAATCCAATTCTAAACATAATCCCAAAAAGCTCTATATCCTTTGGGTCTGCCCTACTGAATGACTCCTTACCCTTCTCTTCTTACCCAGCCTTCTCAGGTATGTTTTCCACTGTCCAACAAGTCTGGTGGTCCAAAGGGCTCTAACAAATATGGCACAGCTCCAAGGGAGTCAGGATGTGCCAGACCAGACCAAGCACACTGGCATCCTGTTAGAAAGACTGACTAATTGACAAGACATTCTGTACAGACCAATAGATACACCAGCAGTGAGACGTATTGACCAGTAACTTGATAGACTGATAGAGACAGGTAGATGGACAGATCCAGAGACAGACTTAGACTCATTGACAGATTGTCGAAAATACTAATTGGCACACAGACACACACACATACACAGTCTCAAGAGAGACAGACAGACAGGTACCCGATAGGTAAAGGCAGACCAATAAGAAGACCCAGACAGACTTGAAGAAAGGTAGATAGATACCCAGAGACCAGCAAAGGGATAGGCAATCAGACAGCTCAACAAATAGCCAGGCAGGCTGACAGTTGAGAGACTGTAAACTTGATGCTTGCAAGTTAATGTAGCAACTATATCAAATATATTCAAATCATGTTTTTTCCTTTATTCTTTTTCATTAATTTGATTGGCAGACCACAAAGAGCGGATGGGAGGGAGGGTTTGTGGTTGCTATGGCAACGGCCTGCACTTTGTTAAAAGGATACATTCCTGGCATCTGATCTGTGTCACGATCGATAAAACACAGCCTGCGGGGAATGGAAAATGGAGAGTATGGGGCTTCTCCCAGGCAATGACGACGAGAGAAAGAGAAAAAAGGAGTGAGGAAGGGGTGTGAAAAATTAGGACCAGAAGATGAGAGAACAGTAGAGAAGCAGCAGCAGATATATAGGGTGGGAAAGGGAGAAGGATGGGAGGGAAGACACCAGAGTGCAGCTGTTCAGAGTCGGGGAGAGGGGTGAGTGCTGTGTGTGTGTATGACGTGTGTATGTATGTACTCAGCCCATCTATTTAGGGATTGTTACTCACCTCAGCAGCAGCATATACACATATATCTGTATTTATGCTTACCAACTGCTCACCTCTGCAGTGTTTTGTGCTTGTTTGCAATGATTTGACAATGAGTGTGCTGCTACCAATCCTAAACTGCGTTACAGTGTTTTGCTATATAACCTATGCTTTATTCTTTAAAAAAATGTGGACAGAATAGCCAGAGTATGATCCATAATAGGCAAGGTTAACAGAATACAAAACAGATGCATTCAGGTAAACGTCTCAGACCATCTGCTATGCCAACAACTTGTTGTCTATAGGAGGGGTTTTCTCATCCATCTCTATTTAAAAGTGTGGCTCCTGGGGGAACAGAATTGCCCCTGGGTCAACTCCCGTCTCCTACCTCCTTGCATCCAATAGGGTTTCTGCCTAGTCTTTATGATGTGACCAGGGTCAGTCTTGGCCACAAGCCTTAGAACAACTTGCTCCTTGATTTTTTAACACACTAGATACCGTTCAACCTTTTGCTTACACATTGATTAGTATTTACATTTTGCATCAGCTGTCCCACTCTGTTGCAGCTCAATGTTATTGCCCATTTTCCGTAAAGTGTATTGGTGTTTTAATGCACTTTAAATTAAGTTTGATTTGATTAAAATTTCAGTTTACTTCCTTTGGGCGGAAAAAAATACTGCTGATAAAAGAAGAAAAGTGTTGATAGTGTGATAGGAAAGAAAGGGTGAGAAAGGACGGAGAGAGAGCAAGAAATGGAAAATTGAGTGATGCATGGTGGGGGAAAGATAGCATCAGGGCAAAGCTTTGTTGGCAGTAAAGCTTTGTATAACAAACAGTGCTATTTTGCAGGATAATTAATGTTAGGTATTCTAATGCACTCCTCCCTGTGTGTGTTTTTGTGTTGCAGGGCTATACAGTGATGGTGGTCTGCATGGATACGAAGCTGTGTCGTAACAGAGGGCAGCGTGGGTAAAAGTTATGCGGCGCTCCGCCCTGTACCATTGCCACCCTCTTCTGGGTGGGGCTCTGCTGCTACTGCTGGCTAGCTGCGCCATGGGCTGCCCCGCCCGCTGCGATTGCTCCGCCCAGACCAAGTCAGTCAGCTGCCATCGCAAGCGCCTGCCCACCATCCCTGAGGGCATCCCCATCGAGACCCGGCTTCTGGACCTGAGCAAGAACAAGCTGCGGAGCATCACCCCAGACAACTTCTCCTCCTTCCTACAACTGGAGGATCTGGACCTCAGCGATAACCTGATTGGTGTGGTCGAACCGGGCTCCTTCAAATTTCAGCTCTCCCTGCGCTCGCTGAACTTCCACAGCAACCTCCTTCAGCTGGTCCCTGCCGGCGTGCTCTCCGGCCTGGCCAACCTCACAAGTCTGGACCTCAGCCACAACAGGCTGGTGGTGCTGCTGGACCATGGCTTCCAGGACCTTCGGAGGCTGATGTCCCTGGAGGTAGGCGACAATGAGCTGGTGTTCATCTCCCAGAGGGCCTTCACGGGCCTGCTGGGCCTACAGAGCCTCACCCTGGAGCGCTGCAACCTGACTGTGGTGCCCACTGACGCCCTGGGGCACCTGCACAGCCTGGTGGAACTCCGCCTGCGCCACTTGGGCATCGGCACCCTAAAGCCCTATTCCTTCAAGAGACTTCCACGTCTTCGCCACCTGGAGATCGACTATTGGCCCTGGTTGGAAGTCTTACCCGCTCTGTCACTACACAGCCTCAACCTCACCACGCTCTCTGTCACCAATACCAACTTGTCTTCCTTCCCCGGCCATGCTCTACGCAACCTGCCCTACCTCACGCACCTCAACCTGTCCTTCTGCCACATCCAGCACATCCAGCAAGGGGTGCTAGACCAGCTTCCGCGACTGCAGGAGTTGCACCTGCGAGGAGCTCAACTGGTTTACATTGAACCCCTGGCCTTCCTGGGCCTCCCAGCACTGCATGTGTTGGACGTATCCCACAACCAGCTGGACTCAGTGGAGCGAGCTGTGTTCAAGTCCCCTGACAGCCTGCAGACGCTGCTCATGGGGGGGAACCCACTGGTGTGCGACTGCCGGCTCCTATGGCTGCTGAGTGGCCGGAAGCCACCCTTTCTGCAGCTCCCTGACCCCCAGCCCGAGTGCAGTGCCCCTGAGCGCCTCCGTGGGAAACCCCTGCTGGACCTCAAGGAGCCGCTGGTGACACGGTACGTGATCTGCACCAAGCCCCGGATTGGGCCCAACACCACCCAGCTGCTGCTGGCAGATGAGGGGAAGCCTGTTCGGCTCAACTGCATTGCAGACGGGGCTCCTCGGCCTTCCATGGCCTGGGTGACGCCACACAGACAGTATGTCACAGTGAAAAGCACCGGTAGAGTGACGGTCCATACCGACGGCACCCTGGAGATCAAGGCTGCAGAGCTGCACGATAGCGGCGTGTACCTGTGTGTGGCCAGCAATGCGGCGGGCAACGCCAGCCTGTCGGCCTCGCTGGCGGTGAAGAGCCTGGGCATTAGCGACACATCGCTCTACGCCAACAAGATTGGACTCCTGGCGGACTCCAACGGGACCTGGGCCAACGGCACCGTCCTGTACAATATGACAAACCCCATAGACCTGAAGACCATCATCATCTCCACAGCAATGGGCTGCCTGTCCTTCCTGGGCGTGGTCATCTTCTGTTTCCTGCTCCTGTTTGCATGGAGTCGTGGGAAGGGAAGGCACAAGAGCAACTTTGACATGGAGTACGTTCCCCGCAAATCGAACGGGACAGCAGCGGAGGCAACTGAGACAAGCGGGCCCAGACGAGTCAACATGAAAATGATTTAATTTAACAAACGGACCAACTCATATGATAGTAACAAACAAAATACAGTGCATCTCATTTGCAAGTATTTCTTTGATACAGTGGAGTCGTGAAAATGGAAGTGATGTACCGATGTAGTGGTGTTGATATGAAGATGATCTAGTGATTCAGTGGACATGTTGATAGAAAAGTTATCAATGATACTGTGGATGTGTTTATATAAAATGATGTAATCATACAATACACTGGATATAATACTATATAATCCACATATCAATATGACAGTGATGCAGTGATACACCACTGGGCATGTGTTAGTTGGTGATGAAATGACTAATGATGTTGTAGACTCGCGTGACATAAAGGTGAGAAAGGAAGTCTCTTGGAGTGACGGGAGAAGTTGAGATGACAGTGGAGCTATCATCGCTCTGCCATGTCTGGAGTAAATTGTGTCTAATACCCATCTGAGCTGCAGGTGTGAGTGCGTGTGCACGGGCGTGAGTGTATGTGTACTGCCTTTGTTGTGTGAAAGGGTAATCATCAAGGATAATAGGGTCCAAAGTTGTTTAATCTGCCTTTGTATTTGTTAATTCATTGTAACAACAGTATTGTCACTGTTCAGTAAAATAACGTATGTTTGTATGCACATGCAAATCCCTCCAAACAATATCCAAGAGACCTGTTGCATATATTTTCAACTAGGTCATTGTTTCCCTTTGTACCACCTCAAGATAGGCATAGATGGATGTTAGCAAATCAACCTTCAACTCAAGGAACATTTATACACACGATATTTACAACTTTAAGTGGGATTTCAGCTCAAATCACTAGAAAAACACAAGACAACTTCTTGCTGAAGAAATAGTAGCAGCTGAAAATGTTGGTTATTGCTTGGAAAAAGACCACAGGTGATAAAATGTGTATGTTAAATCCCCTTTTATTACCTTATAAATCAATGGCAGATTTTCCTGTCAGCAAATTCCCCTGATGTAACATTTTAAAAAACGGTCAGTGACTAGACTAGACACAATAGCAAAGATTTACTGACCAATGTCCCCCTTGGAACAGGACAAATCTCAGCCCCGTTGAGTTATGGGTTGTATTGTATCCCCTCTTAATTTCTTTATCCCAATGCTTCAAGCTGGCATGTCCCGAGGCCTCCCATGGGCTAAAAGGGCTTTCTTAATTGATGACATTTGAAAGTTGTGGTGTTTTTGTTGAAATGTTTTAACTGTAAAAAAAAATATATATATATATATATATATATATATATATTAAAGGATGTATTAAGGGCAACTCTTTGTAAATGCAGGGATGTGCGTGTCAATGTGTGATACAATGTTAAAGGTTGTATAAATGTTTTCATATGATAAATTTATGGGTATATTTTCAAACGGAAATAAATCGTAATCATACAGCTTTATGTGGTAATTTTGTCATTTCCAATGTCATATCAGTACTTTTTACTTGTAGTAATTTTTACAATTTTACTTGATGTCTCAAACATTTGTAATAGCAAACCACAGATGTGCAGGCTCCTTAGAAAAATGTGAACTAGAAACCAGCATGGTGTGTTGTAGCAAGGATATAGATTGGTTGTAGCCTATGACGCAGGCCAAGGAAAGGTGACAAATGGGAATATTTTCATTTCCCACCAGATGTTTATTCAACACTCTTCTTAAACCACACCTACTATACCCGACGAGCCTGCATCTCTCCTGAAAATCTGATAAATGTAGCTGCTCCTGATGTCTTCATTCAGCGCCCTTCTCTTTACAGAGATCTGTGAAGGGTGCACTTGATGCTATCACGTTAATGGTTAAAAGTAGTTCTATCTTTGGAGTCGGCACACAGGGAATATTCAAGAAGACAAGATCAAAGTCCCACCGATGGGCTTTTATCACTTTTGTTACAGTGGTTTCTCCACAACTTGGGAAAGAAAGAGGGCTCCAGTAAACAATGAGGAGAAAGAAATACCACATGGATAATATTACTCTAATTTCCGTAGGCCATTTCTCTAGATGAAGAGGATTTGGTAATCAGTGCTTTAATGATTGGTGCTAAGCGTGCTTTGCTATCTGGGGAGGAAACATTGTTATTAGCTTTATTTTATGCCTGTGATTAAACTTGGTGTCTACATGGATTATAGCGAGCATATTGTGCCTGCAGTGAAATTAAATCGAAAATAATGCAGGGAAACATTCAAAACCACTTCTTAAAGCTCTTTTATAAAGAGACAGGCCAAATAATATCACCTACAACACTAATGGCATCCATTCTGTTAATTAACCTCTTAGATTTTGAGCGCTTCTGGACCGGTTCTGACTGACATTTGTGTGTACAAAGCGCACTGTGAATGCCGTAGGGTCCTGTGCCTTATAATGCCAGAAAGCATCATCTGTCTGCTCTCCCCTTTCACTCTCCTACTGGAGCTGTATGGAAAGTGTCAGGTTTCACAGCCTACATTTGCATAAGAAGTGACGAGTTAAAAAAATTCAGGATTTTTGTTTTTGTTGCTTTTTGGTCTTAATTCAAGGTTTGGGGTAGGCAGTGTGGTTAAGGTTAGGTTTAAATCACATTTTAAGAAGATACATTGTAGAAATGTGCGGGGTTTATGGCTGTGATAACTAGTAAAGACCGAGTGAGGCCAGCCTGCGAGACGGCATATGAACGGGAACAGTCTAGCGAATCCAGCCATTGTGGTTTCATCTCACTGTGATATTCTCAACCGGGTTTAGAGCTCTCAACATGAAAAAATACCACTTTCTCTTGGTCATAGACGGAAGAAATCACTTAGTCATTAAAGCTGAAGTTGTAATGAGCCTGCACACATTTGAATGGTGTCTCTGTGCCACTCAAATAGTGCCAATATTGGTTAATTGTACTGTCACTATGTATTTATTTATTTACAGTTGTAAGAAATCTGAAATCTTATAGTGTTTTATAATTTCATTGCTACTATACAGTACTTGTCAAAAGTTTGGACACACCTACTCATTTAAGGGTTTTTCTTTATTTTTACTATTTTCTACATTGTAGAATAATAGTGAAGACATCAAAACTATGAAATAATACATGTAGTAACCAAAAAAGTGTTGATTTTAGATTCTTCAAAGTAGCCACTCTTTGCCTTGATGACAGCTTTGCACACTCTTGGCATTCTCTCAACCAGCTTCATGAGGTAGTCACCTGGAATGAATTTCAATTAACAGGTGTGCCTTGTCAAAAGTTAATTTGTGGAATTTCTTTCCTTCTTAATGTGTTTGAGCCAATCAGTTGTGCTGTAACAAGGTACGGGTGGTATACAGAAGATAGTCCTATTTGGTAAAAGACCAAGACCATATTATGGCAAGAACAGCTCAAATAACAAAGACAAACGACAGTCCATCATTACTTTAAGACATGAAGGTCAGTCAGTCTGGAAATTTCAAGTCCAGTTGCAAAAACCATCAAGTGCTACGATGAAACTGGCTCTCATGAGGACCGCCACAGGAAAGGAAGACCCAGTTACCTCCGTTGCAGAGGATAAGTACATTAGAGTTACCAGCCACAGAAATTGCAGCCCAAATAAATGCTTCACAGAGTTCAAGGAACAGATACAGCTCAACATCAACTGTTCAGAGGACACTGTGTAAATCAGGCCTTCAGGGTCGAATTGCTGCAAAGAAACCACTACTAAAGGACACCAACAAGAAGACGAGACTTGCTTGGGCCAAGAAACATGATCAATGAACATTAGACTGGTGGAAATCTGTCCTTTGGTCTGATGAGTCCAAATGTGAGATTTTTGGTTCCAACCGTCGTGTCTTTGTGAGACACAGAGTAGGTGAATGGATGATCTCTGCATGTGTGGTTCCCACCGTGAAGGAGGAGGAGTTGTGGGGGTGCTTTGCTGGTGACACAATCTGTAATTTATTTAGAATTCAAGGCACACTTGGCTACCACAGCATTCTGCAGCAATACGCCATCCCATCTGGTTTGCACTTAGTGGGACTATCATTTGTTTCTCAACAAGACAATGACCCAAAACACACCTCCAGGCTGTGTAAGGGCTATTTGACCATAGAGAGTGATGGAATGCTGCATCAGATGACTTGGCCTCCACAATCACCCAACCTCAACCGAATTGAGATGGTTTGGGATGAGTTTGACCGCAGTGAAGGAAAAGGATTCAACAAGTGCTCAGCATATGTGGGAACTGTTGGAAAAGCATTCCATGTGAAGCTGGTTGAGAGAATGCCAAGAGTGTGCAAAGCTGTCATCAAGGCAAAGGGTGGTTACTTTGAAGAATCTCAAATATTAAATATATTTTGATTTGTTAACACTTTGTTGGTTACTACATGATTACATGTGTGTTTTTTCATAGCTTTGATGTCTTCACTATTATTAGTAAAAATAGTAAAAATAAAGAAAAACCCTTGAATGATTAGGTGTGTCCAAGCTTTTGACTTGTACTGTATTTAGAAAGCCTTTCAGTCATTTCAAGACCGAGCTATTGTCCCACTTTTGTTGAAGAGGAAAGAAATCATAAAAAATAATTATGTTTGGTTATGTCTATTTAGGCGGAAATCTTTTATCTGTCCTATCATTCACTGGTTTAATAGCACGCAGCCTGGCAGAATTACGTCCTCAGCTCTACTTAGAATGAGGCCCCAAGCACACCATTAGCTTGAGCTTCCTGCTTAACCCCACAAAGGGTCTAGACCACAAACACTGCTTCCCTGTGCAATTCCCCATTAAAACAAGGCTTGTGGCAAGTGTCAGTAAGATGCACACTGTGAAAGATGAGAGCAATAAAAGGATCGAAGAGCTTCGCATCATACATTGACGTTGCTTATCAGAATGTGGATTTACACACAAGGAAAGCACTGGAGGGAGAGTCCACTATGACGTCATCAAGCCCGGGTTCTTACTCCTTAAGCATATTCAAATCAGGATGATTCCCCCTCAATAATTACTTTGGGCTCCAAGAGTATAGGACCCCCCTGAGCGTTACACACACACACACACACACACACACACACACACACACACACACACACACACACACAGAGAGAGAGAGAGAGAGATGCACACTGTGTGTGTGTGTGTGTGTGAGAGAGAGAGAGAGAGAGAGAGAGCCTGAGGCTAGGGATGTGATTTGTGCTCAATTGCAGAGGACTACAATCACATTAGGGATGTCCTCTGGGCTTGGATACGAACATGCCCTAGCTGTGTGATAACATAACCCTGTAGGCTACTGAACAATGGGTGCATATTTAGATACGCATCACAGTGTGACAGCTTTTAGAACACTAGGATATATTTTACTTAAAAGGACAAAGGGCGAGAGAGAGACTGGAGACGAGTACAAAATTAACATAATTATGAAATTAATATCAATGTATTATGAAATCATTTAAAGCTGCGCTGCAGTTCGTCTCCAAGTTTTAATGTATGAATGATTAATTAGCGAGTGTGACTTTCTGCCCCCTTCTCCTACTGCAGATATTAAATCATAGAGGAAGAAAATCACAATGCTAGGTTCTGATTAATTAAAGCTTTAATTCTCCTTAGATCTATCTTGAAAGTGTGCTTTAAATAGGCCCATTGATCTACTGATGTTTGTTTGAGCTGGTTTAGCCTTTTCCTTACATGATTCCTCTTGCTAAAACACAGAAGTGTTCAGTTTTATGAAATAAGTATATTTTGGTTGCAATAAGAGGGCCAATAACTTTGAGGATAGGTTGAAGAAACAAAACAGCTATACCTTTATTTTGGTAAGTGGTTGCTTGTCAGTCCAGGCAGTGAGGAACGACATCAAGCCCTTTAGCTGATGGAGAGGTCATAGCGGCACTTAGAGGTGTCATGAAGGCTAATTAGCGAGAAGTAATGCTTATGGCCTTTAGGTCGAAACACAATTACTGACTAAATTAAAAAGTATGCAGGAGGAGATAAGGCACCAGTTATCAGCAATGGAAAGTTTTACCTTTAAACTCCTAATATTACCTCAAGTCAAAGACAAATATTAGCATTTAAATTGTTTATCTCTGTGGGATGAGGTTTTCATTGAATACAACCATTCCACTCTGGTCCATGCATCCCACAGCTGAAACTAAAGCAGGGCTGGGCCTAGTCGGTGCTTGGATGGGAGACCCCCTGGCTGAATCAGACAGATGCTGGGATCAGCGGCTCAGGCTAGTGATGGAGACACGGCCCTGTGAAATATGCTGTCGTTCAGGAGCGACCAAGCTCAAGCCCTCACTATAAAGATCCCATGACATTTATTGCAGGAATAGTGGTGTTACTGTTAACCCTCAACATGATTCCCATTCTAGCCCCACTTTCAGTGCTTCAATGGCCATTCAATTATCATGTACCTAAAATGCACTCTTCCAATTATCCTGTACTTAAAATGGACAGAATTCACAGTTCGTCTCTCCCCTGTGATACCCGACATGTGGTGTTCAATCTGGCACATACTGTAATGGCTGCTATGCATCCCCTATGTGAGTGCTCTACTGTACATTGGTAGTGGACGAAGTACATTTCCCAATATTAAATACATTGAGACATTGAGAAGCACAGAATAAATGCCATCCCCTCATCACCCATCTATTTATGGGTGTTGTTATTGGTCTTTCAAATACTCTAACACAAGATGATGCCTGAGAGATGACCTGCTGTGTGTCACTGATCTTTGTCTCTCTGATAGTCTTATCTAAAATCCAGTATATTGGCTTGTTTGTTTTTCCAGTATGGCGTCGAAGTGCAGCTGTCGAAAAGGGATTCAGTTCAGCTGAGACGGGACTCTTTGAAGTTCTCTTTTTACAACCACTACAGTGATGCTTGTGCGTGCCTCATTTGGAATCATAGTGAGAAGGGCTCTGGGTTATAATTGTGCCTACGACCCACAGTTCCTCCATTGAAATGTGGCAGTTGAGCCCTCTTGAAAAGTCTGAGCAAAGTTGCCTATCATCACTTGAAGGAAAAAGTGTTGATGTGATTTGTGCAGCCTACCTCATTTTAGACTTTCATCTGTCAACTTGCGACATAATCAAGGATACCATGAGATTGTTTTAACTAATCCAATCACAATAATTTGAAGTGAAAGTGTTGATGGTCTACAGTCCAGTGTAGTTTGTTTTACGAGAAAGAGGGTGGTAAAGAGGGCATGGGCAGAGGAGTGGATTAATTGCTCCCCTAGACACTCAGTAATACAATGTCAGTTGCACATTTCCACCCCTAATGCATTGGGGAGGGTAAGATTATCCTACATTGCTAAAAGGGATTTAGAATGTAATTTTAAATGGCCCTGGCTGGAGGCATAATTAAATGACCTTTGTTCAAAACAAACTCATCCCTGCCTCACTCAATGCAACCCTAATTCCTGCTGCTTATAGATGCGGTAGAGGTCAATAAAACTCGACCAAGACCAAAACAATGGGGCTCCCGAGTAGCGCAGCAGACCAAGGCCCTGCATCACAGTGCTAGAAGTGTCACTACAGATCCTGGTTCGATTCTGGGCTGTGTCCAACCGGCCATGATCGGGAGTCCCATAGGGCAGCGCACAATTGGCCCAGCGTCGTCCTGGTTAGGGTTTGGCCAGTGTAGGCCGTTATTGTAAATAAGAATTTGTTCTTAAAACCTGTTGGGGCTAGGGGGCAGTATTTGCACGGCCGGATAAAAAACGTACCCGATTTAAACTGGTTACTACTCTTGCCCAGAAACGAGAATATGCATATAATTAGTAGATTTGGATAGAGAACACTCTAACGTTTCTAAAACTGTTTGAATGGTGTCTGTGAGTATAACAAAACTCATATGGCGGGCCAAAACCTGAGAAGATTCCATACAGGAAGTGCCCTGTCTGACAATTTGTTCTCCTTCTGTGGCATCTCTATCGAAAATACAGCATCTCTGCTGTAACGTGACACTTTCTAAGGCTTCCATTGGCGCTCAGAAGGCGCCAGAAAGTGGAATGACGTCTCTCCTGTCTCTGGGCGAAAAACAGCAGGAGATTTTGTGAGTGGTCAGGCTGGGAACAGTGACACTAGAGATGCGGGTTCATGAGAATTCTATTTTTTTTCTTTCAGCCTTTGAATGAATACAACGTCGCCCGGTTGGAATATTATCGCTATTTTACGAGAAAAATAGCATAAAAATTGATTTTAAACAGCGTTTGACATGCTTCGAAGTACGGTAATGGAATATTTTGAATTTTTTTGTCACGAAATGCGCTCGCGCATCACCCTATGGATACTGACCTGAACGCACGAACAAAACGGAGGTATTTGAATATAACTATGGATTATTTGGAACCAAAACAACATTTGTTGTTGAAGTAGAAGTCCTGGGAGTGCATTCTGACGAAGAAAAGCAAAGGTAATCCAATTTTTCTTATAGTAAATCTGAGTTTGGTGAGGGCCAAACTTGGTGGGTGTCAAATTAGCTAGCCGTGATGGCCGGGCTATGTACTCAGAATATTGCAAAATGTGCTTTCGCCGAAAAGCTATTTTAAAATCTGACACCGCGATTGCATAAAGGAGGTCTGTATCTATAATTCTTAAAATAATTGTTATGTATTTTGTGAACATTAATCGTGAGTAATTTAGTAAATTCACCGGAAGTTTGCGGTGGGTATGCTAGTTCTGAACATCACATGCTAATGTAAAAAGCTGGTTTTTGATATAAATATGAACTTGATTGAACAAAACATGCATGTATTTTATAACATAATGTCCTAGGAGTGTCATCTGATGAAGATCAACAAAGGTTAGTGCTGCATTTAGCTGTGGTTTTGGTTTTTGTGACATATATGCTTGCTTTGAAAATGGCTGTGTGATTATTTTTGGCAGGGTACTCTCCTGACATAATCTAATGTTTTGCTTTCGCTGTAAAGCCTTTTTAAAATCGGACAATGTGGTTAGATTAACGAGAGTCTTGTCTTTAAAATGGTGTAAAATATATAAAATGGTGTAAAAATTTATTTCGCGCCATGCGATTCCACACAAACGTCCCACCTTGCCCAGGGAGGTTGTTCTTAACTGACTTGTCTAGTTAAATAAAAACATACAACAATAAAATGGAATTGCCATGGGAAAGGTTCGTGGGGAAAGATCCCAAGTCTCCTCCTTGTCACCCAGCAAAATTAACCTACATTTAGGCTGTTGTTTATACGTGTATTTCACACTATGTTGAGGTAAAAATCTGAGTATAATGCTTGTATGGATGTCAACCCTAACATATGTTTATGTCATCATTACCAATAAACTGCATTAGTACAGTTAAAAACGACTGATTAGCACCACCGATGGATGCATGCTAGCTATGCTAACTAGCTTATGTAAACGGGAGATAGCATTTAGCAGTCAGTTCTTCTAAACCTTAAAAGGGGCCACTTCTACATGTTATGCAGCAAAAACAGCCAAATATTTCAAAATTGGACTAACCCACATTGTGGGCATGTTATAATACATAAATAATGATGGATTTGACAGATATCCACTTTGTTTGATCAGATATGTTGAATGTGCGCTAACTCCTTTACCTCATCTATGCAGTGTGATTGTTTGCATATCAGGTGCAAGTCAAGTCAAAAGTATCAAATCAAATTTTATTTGTCACATGGCCAAATACAACAGGTGTAGACCTTACAGTGAAATGCTTACTACAAGCCCTCAACCAACAATGCAGTTAATAGAAAAATACCAACAACAAAAAAAAGACATAAAAGTAACAAAGAATTAAAGAGCAGCAGTCAAATAACAGGGGGTACTGGTACAGAGTCAATGTGCGGGGGCACCGGTTAGTCAAAGTAATTGAGGTAATATGTACATGTAGGTAGAGTTATTAAAGTGACTATGCATAGATAATAAACAGAGAGTAGCAGTAGCGTAAAAGAGGGTGGGGAAAGGGGGGGGCCAATGCAAATAGTCTGGGTAGCCATTTGATTAGACGTTCAGGAGTCTTATGGCTTGGGGGTAGAAGCTGTTCAGAAGCCTCTTGGAACTAGACTTGGCGCTCCGGTACCGCTTACTGTGCGATAGCAGAGAGAACAGTCTATGACTAGGGTGGCTGGAATCTTTGACAATTCTTCGGGCCTTCCTCCTGGTATTGAGGTCCTGGATGGCTGGAAGCTTGGCCCCATTGATGTACTGTCTGTATGCACTACACAAAACATTAAGAACTCCTGATCTTTCCATGACATAGATCTGACCAGGTGAATACAGGTGAAAGCTATGATCCCTTACTGATGTCACTTGTTAAATCCCTTTCAATCAGTGTTGATAAAGGGGAGGAGACAGGTTAAAGAATGATTTTTAAGCCTAGAGACATGGATAGTGTATGTCAAAATCAAATCAAATCAAACTTTGTCACATGCTCCGAATACAACAAGTGTAGACCTTACCGTGAAATGCTTACTTACAAGCCCTTAACCAACAATGCAGTTCAAGAAGAGTTAAGAAAATATTTACCAAATAAACTAAAGTAAAAAATACAAATTATAAAAAGTAACACAATAACATAACAATAACGAGGATATATACAGGGGGTACCGATACCGAGTCAGTGTGCGGGGGTACAGGTTAGTTGAGGTCATTTGTACATCTAGGTAAGGGTGAAGTGACTATCAATAGATAATAAACAGCAAGTAGCAGCAGTGTACAAAACAAATGGAGGGGGTGGGGTCAATGTAATAGTCCGGTGGCCATTTGATTAATTATTCAGCAGTCTTATGGCTTGGGGGTAGAAGCTGTTAAGGAGCATTTTGGTCCTAGACTTGGCGCTCCAGGACCACTGGCCGTGCGGTAACAGAGAGAACAGTCTATGGCTTGGAGACTTGGGCCCGCCTTTTCCTGTAGTCCACGATCAGCTCCTTTGTCTTGCTCACATTGAGGGAGAGGTTGTTGTCCTGGCACCACACTGCCAGGTCTCTGACCTCCTCCCTATAGGCTGTCTCATCGTTGTTGGTGATCAGGCCTACCACTGTTGTGTCGTCAGCAAACTTAATGATGGTGTTGGAGTCGTGTTTGGCCACGCAGTCGTGCGTGAACAGGGAGTACATGACAGGACTAAGTACACACCCCTGAGGGTCCCCAGTGTTGAGGATCAGCGTGGCAAACATGTTGTTGCCTACTCTTACCACCTGGGGGCGGCCCGTCAGGAAGTCCAGGATCCAGTTGCAGAGGGAGGTGTTTAGTCCCAGGGTCCTTAGCTTAGTGATGAGCTTTGTGGGCACTATGGTGTTGAATGCTGAGCTGTAGTCAATGAACAGCATTCTCACATAGGTGTTCCTTTTGTCCAGGTGGGAAAGGCCAGTGTGGAGTGCGATTGAGATTGCATCATCTTCAGATGAGAATGGGCAAGACAAAATATTTATGTGCCTTTGAATGAGGTATGGTAGTAGGTGCCAGGCGCACCAGTTAGTGTTAAGAACTACAACGCTGCTGGGTTTTTCAAGCTCAACAGTTTCCCATCAGTATCAATAATGATCCACCAAAGGACATCAAGCCAATTTTACATAACTATGGGTAAGAATGGAGTAAACATGGGCCAGCATCCTTGTAGGATGCTTTCAACACCTTGTAGAGTCCATGCCCTGATGAATTGAGGGAGGGGGGTGCAACTCAATATTAGGAAGGTGTTGCTAATGTTTGGTATTCTCAGTGTATGAATCAACCATGAATATTATTAATTTGTTTTGCATGTAAAATTACATCATCTATCTTAGATACCCCTAATATTTCGCTAGACGGCAGTGTGCCTTCACGACATAATGTAGTGTTAACGAATGAGGAAGTGATTCTATTTCTCCGTGTTTTTCTGCGTTAAAGCAAATAGTATGGGTATACTGACAAGATACATGTCTCTCCGCCCAAACAATGGGAGGGAGAAAGATTTTCCGCTGAGTTGGGCCTCTCTCTTCCTCTCTGCTTAACGTTCCCCCGTTTGCACCCCCACACACTAGGTGGCAGAGTGCACTTTTAACATATGTTTGTGCCGTCATGACACACTATTTATGCGAGCTACAAACAAAATACATTGAGACTTTGGTGAGTAACGCCACTCTTTTAAATGCAGATAACATTGAAAATGTATTCGGCATGTCAGTTTCTATTTACCAACATTATATGCACTAACGTTAGAGCTTGGCTAGCTAGCTACTGCTGGTAATGCATACATACGCCTAACTAGTAATGATCAGCCAGCTACTGGCTCTGTATTAAGATGTGTAGTTCTCCTTTTATGTTTTACTAAACCCCTGAAAAACACTAACCTTGACCAATTGTTGTAGACAGTAACCGAGCCTTTGATCATGACTCTCAGTTCACATAGCTAATTGGACGAAGACGTCTTCTGTGGGATTTTGGTTAAGAGCCCCGACACTCAATCTGAACATTAACAGTCGTAGTTTACGCCACGGTAAGGTTTTGGATGTATAAGGACCTTATCTTTCATATCAGCAAGAAGAAAACAAAGGTTACATTGATACACACTTTGATATGGATAGGGTTCATGTTCCCACTCAGGCCATATCTCCATGTTACAGCGCTTGTTTACAGAAAATAGACAGAAGTCAAGAGGTGACCACTTGTGCTAATTAGCCATCTAGCATGCACCTGGCTGTGTAGTTTTGTTGGATGGAGACACCCATAGCTGTATGGATCTGTGCAACACTTACTGTAGCAGTTTCTCTTTTATTTGAAGGATTAATCCTCGCGGATGCAGGATAAGGGCCATATTTTTCGAAAGCCGTATCGCAAGTAATGATTATTGACGTTTCTAAACGTTAACACAGCGTCGGGATTGTAGTTCACGTGAGCCAGTCGTGGGCGAAGTTAATGGCTGAAGACTAGGGAGAAGGCAGATTTATTTTTTATTATTTAACCTTTATTTAACCAGGTAGGCCAGTTTGAGAACAAGTTTTAATTTACAACTGCGACCTGGCCATAATAAAGCAAAGCAGTGCGACAAAAACACAGTTACACATGGGGTAAACAAACGTACAGTCAATTACACAATAGAAAAATCTGTATAGTGTGTGCAAATGAAGTAAGGAGGTAAGGCAATAAATAGGCCAATAGTGGCGAAGTAATTACAATTTAGCAATTTACACTGGAGTGGTAGATGTGCAGATGAGGATGTGCAAGTAGAAATACCGGTGTGCGAAAGAGCAGAAAAACAAATATGGGGATGAGGTAGTTGGTTGGATGGGCAATTTACAGATGGGCTGTGTACAGCTGCAGCATTGGTAAGCTGCTCTGACAGCTGACGCTTAAAGTTAGTGAGGGAGATATGTCTCCAACTTCAGTGATTTTTGCAATTCGTTCCAGTCATTAGCAGCAGAGAACTGGACGGAAAGGCAGCCAAAGGAGGTGTTGGCTTTGGGGATGACCAGTGAAATATACCTGCTGGAGCGCATGCTACGGCTGGGTGTTGCTATGGTGACCAGTGAGCCGAGATAAGGCGGAGCTTTACCTAGCAAAGACTTATAGATGACCTGGAGCCAGTGGGTTTGGCGACGAATATGTAGCGAGGACCAGCCAACGAGAGCATACAGGTCGCAGTGGTGGGTAGTATATGGGGCTTTGGTGACAAAATGGACGGCACTGTGATAGACTGCATCCAATTTGCAGAGAAGAGTGTTGGAGGCTAATTTGTAAATGACATCGCCGAAGTCAAGGATCGGTAGGATAGTCAGTTGTACGAGGGTAAGTTTGGCAGCATGAGTGAAGGAGGCTTTCTTGCGAAATAGGAAGCCGATTCTAGATTTAACTTTGAATTGGAGATGCTTAATGTGAGTCTGGAAGGAGAGTTTACAGTCTAGCAAGACACCTAGGTATTTATAGTTGTCCACATATTCGAAGTCAGAACTATCCAGAACTATCCAGAGTAGCCACAAATGTGCATGTGTCTGCTCAAACGGTCAGAAACAGACTCCATGAGGGTGGTATGAGGGCCCGACGTCCACAGGTGGGGGTTGTGCTTGCAGCCCAACACCGTGCAGGACGTTTGGCATTTGCCAGAGAACACCAAGATTGGCAAATTCGCCACTGGCGCCCTGTGCTCTTCACAGATGAAAGCAGGTTCACACTGAGCACGTGAGACAGACGTGACAGTCTGGAGACGCCGTGGAGAACGTTCTGCTGCCTGCAACATCTTCCAGCATGACCGGTTTGGCGGTGGGTCAGTCATGGTGTGGGGTGGCATTGCTTTGGGGGGCCGCACAGCCCTCTATGTGCTCGCCAGAGGTAGCCTGACTGCCATTAGGTACCGAGATGAGATCCTCAGACCCCTTGTGAGACCATATGCTGGTGCGGTTGGCCCTGGGTTCCTCCTAATGCAAGACAATGCTAGACCTCATGTGGCTGGAGTGTGTCAGCAGTTCCTGCAAGAGGAAGGCATTGATGCTATGGACTAGCCCGCCCGTTCCCCAGACCTGAATCCAATTGAGCACATCTGGGACATCATGTCTCGCTCCATCCATCAACGCCACGTTGCCCCACAGACTGTCCAGGAGTTGGCGGATGCTTTAGTCCAGGTCTGGGAGGAGATCCCTCAGGAGACCATCCGCCACCTCATCAGGAGCATGCCCAGGCGTTGTAGGGAGGTCATACAGGCACGTGGAGGCCACACACACTACTGAGCCTTATTTTGACTTGTTTTAAGGACATTACATCAAAGTTGGATCAGCCCGTAGTGTGGTTTTCCACTTTAATTTTGAGTGTGACTCCAAATCCAGACCTCCATGGGTTGATAAATTGGATTTCCATTGATTATTTTTGTGTGATTTTGTTGTCAGCACATTCAACTATGTAAAGAAAAAAGTATTTAATAAGATTATTTCATTCATTCAGATCTAGGATGTTATTTTAGTGTTCCCTTTATTTTTTTGAGCAGTGTATTAACATGCGCGCCGCACACACAGCCTACTTTCAGTGGAATAAATCAAATCACATTTTATTTGTCACATGCGCTGAATACAATAGTTTAAAAAACTAAATATATATACATACACACACACAAATATTTGCGGGGGTGACAATCTGGAAAACCATAACAAAAACTTGATTTTTCACACAGGGTGCCTTTCGCTGGGCGGGCCATTTGGGAACTTTTTGTCAATTTGAGTATACCCACTACAACACTGCATAGGACCGATGGAAAGACAGCAGTCATACACACAGTATGATGTTAAAGGATAAGCAGTCCATGAACTCGGACATAATAAGCCAGTAGATCCCAATCATAAGAATACAAAAACACAGCCATTCAAAATGTACAACTATTACTCCCGTTGTATGAAACATTTAGCACACAAAGTAACCAGTGACTTAAAGTGAAACTGACAGCATTTGAACTGCTTTGCAGATATGAAACAAACAGACAATCATAATATCAGTCAATAGATTTTAAAAATAGGTTATATTTGACTCCATGACGTACGCTAAGGCATTGTTGGCAGAATGGATTAATACAGTTCAATGTATGATTAATATAATTCATCAATACATTTCTTGGTAGTCCAAAAAGTATTGTTATCAGGTTGTAAATTACATCTGGCCTGGTACATTATTTGCTGCCTCCATTCGGGATGCACTGTTTCAATGACTCAATATTCTGGACAAAAACTGACAAATGTAACCAAGGCTGGGAATGTCAATACATTCAAACTAGCACGGGCAATGATCACAAGTCATAATGTGGCTAATAGGCTAACGTATCTATTTATGTAGCACGCTAAAAACAAGGAGCCTAATGTTAGCTAGCTAGCTGCTAGGAGGATGACATGCCATTGGAGGAGTGGGTGGGTGAGTGACTGACTTTTTCCTTTATTGTTTTTTGGTGGCTATACACCGCTAGAGAAGCAGGTTTCATTTGGTTAGCTAGCAAGAACTTGTACAACTATTATACAGTTAGCATATCGCTTGCGTTTGCAAATTCACTCTGGCTATCTACTTCAATTTCAGAGCACTCTCGTCTGTGTGCCAGAGTGCAGAACTGATGAATTTACGAACGCGGAACACCTGCTGAATATGACCGATATCAGTAAACGTAGGGTGAAAAAAGTTAGTTAGTCAAGAACGCTGTAGATAACATATAAACAGCCTAACCAGCTCGACTACGCCAAGTAAAATGGTCAGAGTGAGGTGTTCTCATTTGTGTCTGGGTAGCTAGCTAGCCAACTTTAGCCAGTTAGCTTGGGTGCTTGGTTGGGACAAGCATGCATTGGCAGGCAAGCTACAGAAGGAAGAGGAGGCTACAATTCCCTATGGTTTATCAGTGCAATTTTGACGGCCAACTAGCCAAAAAAGTTTGAGTGTTTATCTAATGTTCCTTCATTAGATTTGAGCTTATCTTGCTCATAACTGATGGAGAGAGAGTCTACCTTTTTCATGGTTGTTTAGTCAATAGGACTGTAAAGTTCCAAAATGTAAGAGGACTCCTGTGGTGTTTACATATTTGCAGAAATCCATTTGGGTGTATTTTGTGGCTTTTGGCGAATGCGTTCTAATGATCTGAAGTCGCTTTGTTTAACTGCCTGTAAACACACAGTCCAGTTCAAAGTGAATGATGGCAGGCCCGGGTGGCAAATGGCTTGTTTGTAAAGGTCTACTGTCGCTCTGATTGGCTACAGCGCAGCGGTCTGAGTGTTTTTATTAGGTTTTATTTGCTGCAGTGTCTATTATTTGTCCAAATGCATGGCCACTTTCCCACTCTATATTGCTATAGAATTTTCACAAGTGCCTTCCCAAACACTCTAAGAATTTATGAAAATGACTAAGTGGTCGCTTATCAGCTCATTTTAAAGTGTCATTCTTTCTGGGGGTGTATATGAACAGATTTGAATAAGGTTTCATATTGCTAAAATGCTGTCCGTTCCACTTTAAATGCAACAATGTTTCACACGCACACAAGTTAATTTCAAAGAGATGGCTAATGGCAAGCATGCTGCAGTAAAAAATCCAGTTCCACTCACCAGATGATGATCATTTGAAACTTAACTTCTTGTTGAAAGTTATTCTTGAAAAGGGAGAAGCTGACAAATTAGCAACAACATCCTCTTTGATAGCACCTGCTGCAGCCGCTGCAAACTAGTTAGCTAGACCGTGGGAAAACTACTGCTCACTATTGCGCAGTGACCTATTGGCCTTCAAGAAGCAGAAGTTTCTGATTGTTTTTGTAAAATGGTCCCACTTAGTGAAAATGTGATTGGTTGATTCCACTGTCACTCCAAAAATGTTATCTAATACAGTTGTGTATTTGGCACATGTGACATAACATTTGATTTGATTTGAATGGCAGATGCCTTTTGTCTAGCTTCTGATGGCTTAGCCAATGGCTGACTTGGATAGCTAGATTTATCTCCCCAGAGACCAGCACAGGAAAATCCTGATTGGATTTTTTTTTCTCTTTAGTGTTAACCCTTTCCTTTCTAACAAAACTAAAGAGATTAAATCAGAACATCATTGAAAATAATAATTATTGTTCCCCGCTGTGTTTGGGTTAGTAATAATTCGATGAGTGGCTCTATTTTCCCTCAGCATGCATTGTTTCACCATTCTGAATGTCTAAAGAATCCTTATGTTCTGAAATATGAACACAGAAATACTAGACATTTTCAACTCTTATGGTGCTGATTTGACAATTACAATCATGGTCTTGACTCGGACTCGATTTGCTCCCGAACACAACGCTGGAGAAAATACACACATTTTAAAAAATATTTTAGATTGTTAAAAAGTATTACATCTTGTGTGGACTTATACACTATGAGACTAAACTCGCCTGTCTGTAAGAGTTGAATATTGTTAGTTTGTGGGATGTACTCTATTTGTCTGACATCTATTTTCTCTTCCTATAAGATAGCTTGAACAATAAATAGATGTATAATTCTACCAGCCAGGCGTGATCTACGTTCCATCTTTCTGGTCTTCCAACTCACCCCCAGGTACAGTAACAACATGTCTTCCGGCCCACCTCAGTCGCCCGCAGTGGCTAAGACAGAGGTGACTGTCGAAGGAGAATGCCCTCTCCTCGCCGCCACCTTTGCCTACTGGGACAACATCCTGGGCCCGCGGGTGCGACACATCTGGGCTCCCAGGTGTGAGCAGCCACTGTTGCTGAGTGACGGTGAAGTCACCTTCCTGGCCAATCACACGCTGAACGGGGAGATTCTGCGCAGTGCCGAGTGTGGAGCGGTGGACGTCAAGTTCTTCGTCCTAGCTGAGAAGGGCGTCATCATTGTCTCGCTGATCTTTGACGGCGAGCTGAAGGGTGACAAGAACACGTGTGCCCTGTCCATTATTCTTCCACAGACAGAGCTGGCCTTCTACCTGCCCCTGCACACTGTCTGTGTGGAGAGGCTCAAACACATAATCCGCAAGGGACGCATCTGGATGCAGAAAGTAAGTGTTCAAATTTTAAGTTCCAAGTCTATCCCCTACGAGGCCATCCCCTTAAGGCAGTGTTTCTCAATCCATCACTAGGGAAATTGACTTTATCGTTATAGCCCAGTACTATCACCTGAATCACCTAGCCTGCCATGCCGGTATTTGTATTGACATACAGGGCTACAACATAATTTCTGTGCTGACATCAGAGATTGTCCACATCATGGAGCTGCTGTCCTCCATGAAGACACATAGTGTCCCAGAGGACATAGACGTGAGTATCAGAAGCCATCGTGCTCATTTGGCAACACTTTCATCGTGCAAGAAATACAGTAGAGCTCACTATACTCTGCAGACCCATTTATGTTGCAACTTTGCTTTTAAAAGTTAGTGGGGTCTGAAATTGACAACCTTGATAAAGATTAGCAAAAATGACTTGAATAAAATGAATAATTCAAATACTGAGTATGCTCAAAAAAAAAGGGAAATCATTTTTTTACTAATACATTTTCAGAGATGTTGTTGTCCTCAACTATTGACACCCCTGTCCTCAATACCTCACATTGCAAGGCTAACGACACTGAGCCTTTTTCTAAAATGCTTTGAGTTGGAGAACACATTGGGATGGATCTTAGACCATTTCTCCTTCCAGATCCTTGATATCCTACATCTTGGCTTATGGACTGTCCTCTTCAATTCTAACCACAGGTTTTCAAGCAGACCTGATGAGTGTGATGAGAGTGAAATAACACAAGCGTAGACCAAAATGGACCCTTTTCCAGGGAAATGACCCAGGACTTTTATTCAGGGGACGAAACAACAGAATGCGCCACGGCGCTGGGTAGCAATAAAACCAAACCAAAACCTAGCTCGTCTTCCGGTCCCTCTCTGCTACTGGACAGCTAAGCTGTTTACCGGCGTATCCAACAAAAGAAAGCAGAAATGCAGCAGTATTGTCAGGTCTACAGCCAAGTAACATCCGGTAGGTTCCTGTCCAGTGTGGGTTTGATATCCCTCCCAGTTATTTGTATTTTCTGCATGTCAGCTTTTTAATTTATTTTTTAATATTTGTTATTTAATTTTTTATTTAATTTACCTTTTATTTAACTAGGCAAGTCAGTTAAAACCTCTTACATCTAGGTGTTCTGCTAGCGGAACCCCTAGCCAACAGCCAATGGGATCGCATGGCGTGAAATACAAAAACCTCAAATGCGATAATTTCAATTTTTCAAACATACGACTATTTTACACCATTTTAAAGACAAGACTCGTTAATCTAACCACATTGTCCGATTTTCAAAAAGGCTTTACAGCGAAAGCAAAACATTAGATTATGTTAGGAGAGTACATAGACAAAAATAATCACACAGCCAATTTCCAAGCAAGCATATGTGTCACAAAAACCCAAAACACAGCTAAATGAAGCACTAACCTTTTGATCTTCATCAGATGACACTCCTAGGACATTATGTTATACAATACATGCATGTTTTGTTCAATCAAGTTCATATTTATATCCAAAAACAGCTTTTTACATTGGCATGTGATGTTCAGAACATGCATTCCCACCCAAAACTTCCGGTGAATTTACTAAATTACTCATCATAAACGTTGACAAAATACATAACAATTATTTTAAGAATTATAGATACAGAACTCCTTTATGCAATCGCTATGTCAGATTTTAAAATAGCTTTTTGGCGAAAGCACATTTTGCAATATTCTGAGTACATAGCTCAGCTATCATGGCTAGCTATTGTGACACCCGCCAAGTTCGGGGCACACTAAACTCAGAATTACTATTAGAAAAATGGTATTACCTTTGCTGATCTTCGTCAGAATGCACTCCCAGGACTGCTACTTCCACAAGAAATGTTATTTTTGTTCCAAATAATTCATAGTTATGTCCAAATACCTCTGTTTTGTTCGTGCGTTCAGGTCACTATCCAAAGGGTAACGCGCGAGCGCATTTCGAGACAAAAAAATTCAAAATGTTCCATTACCATACTTAGAAGCATGTCAAACGCTGTTTAAAATCAATTTTTATGGTATTTTTCTCGTAAAATGGCGATAATATTCCAACCGGACAATAGTGTATTCATTCAAAGAGGAAAATAAAAAAACAGCGTGCTCACGTGAACGCGCATATGCAATCTCTTTGTCACTGACAAACTGAGCTGTCTCTCTGCCCAGAGACAGAAGACACCTCAATCCGCTTTCTGAAGGCTTTAGAGCCTTCGAAAGTGATACGTAACCCCACAGATACTGTAGTTTCGATAGAGAATCAAAAGAAGAACTACAAATTCTCAGACAGGCCACTTCCTGCTTGGAATTTTCTCAGGATTTTGCCTGCCATATGAGTTCTGTTATACTCAGACACCATTCAAACAGTTTTAGAAACTTCAGAGTGTTTTCTATCCAAATCTACTAATAATATGCATATTCTCGTTTCTGGGCAAGAGTAGTAACCAGTTTAAATTGGGTACGTTTTTTCATCCGGCCGTGAAAATATCCCAGACAGGTTAAGAACAAATTCTTATTTTCAATTTTCAATGACAGTGCCCCTGAACAAGGCAGTTTTGGACTGGAGCAGCAAGGGCTGCTGGGGCGGCAGGTAGCCTAGTGGTTAGAGTGTTGGGCCGGATCGAATCCCCGAGCTGACAAGGTAAATATTTGTCGTTGTTCAGGGGCAGAACGACAGATTTTTACCTTGTCAGCTCGGGGATTCGATCCGGCAATCTTTCGGTTACTGGCCCAACGCTCTGACTACCTGCCGCCCCAGCAGCTCTTGCTGCTCTAGACCAAAAAACTGATCTGGCCAGATTAAAACAGCCACCACCCAATCTCCAAGTAGTTATATCAAGTAGTAGTTTTCTCAGATCTGTATTCAAATAGTTTTAAAAAGTAATACTTTCTGAGATGTGTATTGAAATAGTTTTAAAAATAAGTTATTTTTGTGGATCTATATGCAAGTAGTTGTTCCCCTGGAAAAATTGTTACTTTCCACAAAGCATAGTTAACTATAGTTATCTCAGGTCTTGAAAACCCCATGTTTTTAATTGAAGAAGGTAGTTTATACGCGTGGACGTAGGATATCAAGGATCTGGAAGAATTCTGTATGGGGGAATGGTCTAAGATCCCTTCCAATGTGTTCTCCAACTCATAAAACATTTTAGAAAAATGCTCAGGGATGTTACCCTCGCAAGGTGAAGTGTTGAAAACGGGTGTCAATCATTTTTACCCCTACCTTTTTGAGAAAGATTATTACTTGTAAAACAAAATCTCTTCTCTGAGCAATTATGTTAGTCTAAAATAATATATTTCCCCCCCCTTTTTTTTGAGCATACAAATTTTTAGCTATAGTGTATTTATTTTTTATAGTCATTTTTGCTCATCTTTATCAAAGCTGTCAATCATTTCTGACCCCACTGTATGTCCATGAGAAGGAGACTATTATGCCTGCAGTTCACTGTCACATTATCACATGGGTATCCAAGAATGCTATCCAACTAGTTTCACTGATATGTTAAGTCTTGCACAGCTTTCATTACCAGGCAAAAACCCCAGTTGAAAATTAAACCAAAACTTCAAAGCCTCCACAATTTCTGTGAAAAAGAAAGCTGAAAGTTCTAACCACTGAGGCTCCACTGAAGCTTTAATTATCTTTTTGATGTTCATCAATGAGATGTAAAAATGTACGAAGTCACACACAATTCCACAATAATTTGAGGATTAGACTACTCAAATTCGGCCAGTAACTACTCTCTCTGTCTCACTACAGTTACAGTAGGCAAATATTTGTATCTTGTCCTTCATGTTGAGGACTATTTCACCAAAGAACTCTGTTTGTTCCATCTGTGTTAGATCAAGGACACCATCCTAAATGATGACGACATTGGAGACAGCTGCCATGAAGATTTCCTGCATAAGTAAGCACTTTTATTGTAGGCCTATCTGCTTCATTCTGAAAATTGGAAGCATCTGCCTGTAAGTTGTCTACCTGTTTTTTTTTTTTTTCTTCTCTTATTGAATTTTTTTTTACAGTACCCAAAACCATTCTGTGACTATTTAACCATAGGGAAATTATAAATATTGCAATGCAGTGTTGACTAAATTCAGCTCTGAGACTGATAAGTAATTAACTAATGTTGCCAACAAGTGGAGAACCCTGCACATTATCAAGAAACAACCTTGAGTGCCCATGCTTTTCTTTTTGTGGGATAGTCACAGGGTTAACAAAAAAAATTCACTCTCCTTCAGGTGAACAGCTTTTCTCTCTGTTTTATCCAAACTGGGCAGGTCCATTAGGTGCACATTGCTTACCTTGCACACTATATTTGTGATGAGATTGTAGTTATCAGGGGAATGCAGTTATGCACCCCCTGAGAAATCTGTCTAAACATCATTATCTTAACTGCCTGTGGAGATGACAAATACACTGCAAGTCATCATTTCTTTACTCAGCTTTTAAGTGCTCTTGCAGTAGTCAGGAAACACTTATGTCACTTTAGAGACCTATATTAAAGTCATATTTTTATGACAAACACGTGGACACATTTTAATACATTTTAATGTTGCTCATGTTCTCATTATGGTAAATTAATATCAAGTGACTATTCCTCATCTTTGTCATTAATAAAAAATACACACAAATGAAATTGCCTCCGTCTCTCAGGGCAATCAGTTCTCATCTCCAAACGTGTGGCTGCTCCATGGTGGTCGGAAGCAACCCAGAGAAAGTCAACAAGGTACTGACAGGCTGCCAATACTCTGTGCTTAACACATACATGCATACATACATGCATGCATGCATGCATGCATGCATTGGCTGCTGTATCAGCATATCCATTCACACTCATGCACACAGTAGTTGTATAAACATTTTCTATACACAGGCGTGTCTGCATATGTTATTGTGTATCTACAAAAAAATTGCAGCATACAAAATCTGACATTACAGGTTAACACACGCGCACACACCCACACTCTCCTCCAAATCCTCTCTCCCTCACTAAAATGTGGATGTGTTGTGAGGTATTCCACGTTGATATTTATTTGTATTTTCTTGTGCTCCAGATAGTGCGAACACTGAGCCTTTTCCTCACCCCTGCTGAGAGGAAGTGCTCTCGGCTCTGTAAAGCTGACTCCTCTTTCAAGTACGACACAGGACTGTTTGTACAAGGCCTCCTCAAGGTACCATGCCACTCTAAATTACAGTTCTGTAATGCTGGTCCTGGAGAGCCAGTGGATGTGCAGGCAATTTTTGTATATATTTTTTTTAGCACTAAAAATGATCTTCGGTCCAATGTGTTCAATGAGGGTTACTTAAATTTGTTTTCTCACATCTTGATTATCCCATTGTAAGTGCATGCAAATTAATAGTCATGCAAAGTAAGTATTTTATTTCAAACCAAGGCCTCAAAAAATGAACAAAAGGTCATAGCTAAACAGACTGTCAGTTTGGCATTGTGATCCCCCTCATTACTCTCCCCCCTCCTTCCTCCAAACTAAGGACTCCACGGGCAGCTTTGTCTTGCCCTTCCGCCAGGTGCTGTACTCGCCCTACCCGACCACGCACATCGACGTGGACATCAACACGGTGAAGCAGATGCCACCCTGCCATGAGCACACGTACAACCAGCGCCTCTACATGCGCTCGGAGCTCAGCACGCTCTGGAAGGCGGCCAGCGAGGATGACATCGCCCCCGACGCTGTCATTCACACCGATGAGTCCTTCACCCCCAACCTGTATGCTTTCTTCTCTCCTGTTCTGTTATTCCAATTAGATTGGAATTGCCTGTGTTTATTTAGATGCTTAACAGCATTGATTGATTTATTTCCTATGTATCAAATTTGTATGTCTTGTTTACATTAACGTTCATGAAAGATGTGGACGTTACTCTGTTTTTATGACCACTAAAAGCTCAATTCTTTTCTCAGAAATATTTTTCATGATGTTATGCATAAAGACACTCTGGTGAAGTTATTTATAGATGAGGTAAGACACCAGAAAAAAGGAAGCAACAATATTTGTGGTGCTGAAAAATTGTCTCCTCATATGTCAACCTTTTTGTTGGCTTATCAGGGCCAACAATAATAGTTGATTCTCGGTTTTGTTCCCAGGTGTTCATGCTGAAGCCAGGCCTCAATCTGCGAAGTACTTACTTAGCACAGTTCTTGCTGATCCTTCACAGGAAGGCTCTCACGCTACTCAAATACATTGAAGATGAAACGTAAGTTACCTCCCGCTATGGAAGAAGATGTAATTGGTTTCAATAGGACTTTTGTCCCAGCACAGCAGGACACCGTGTAATACAACTTTTTCTATGTTTGAATTCCCCACCCACAGGCAAAAGGGAAAGATGCCTTTCCGCTCCTTGCGCAGCTTGAAGACAGACCTCGACCTGATGGTGGAAGGCGACCTGAATATTGTCATGGCTTTTGCTGAGAAGCTGAGGGCTGGACTGCACTCCTTTGTATTTGGGAAGCCATTCTATACCAGTGTACAGGAGCGAGATGTGCTCATGAGTTTTTGACTCTTACTCTTATCCTCATGACTTATGTTTGTTTCTTATCTTTAATTATTTCTTATTGTAGCATTGTCAATAAGGAACCTGCAAGTAAGCATTTAATTGGACAGTGTATACCAAGGTTATTATAGTAAACTAAAATTGTAAAAACAATATAGTAAACAAATAAAAACATATGCTGAAATGTATAATTGACTGCAAAACGAACTAAAATAAAATAGAAGCCATCATAAATTATTAAACAAATCTAATACGATGTAACCTTTTTTTCTAATGGGATTTTTGAGCTTCTGAATATGCCAATGTTTCAAATAGGCTTAGTTTGTGCATTGCTATCACTAGCTAACAGGGAAGAAATCTGAGTGAGCACAGAGCCGGACTGGGCTAAGCTAGAACAGCTTGCAAAGTTGGAGCCGTTCACAATCTACAATAACAAACTTCACTGACAGCCAGTCGCTGTCTGATGTGGTGCCATGCCTTCTCACTTGCAATCTACTACTACTGGGGGAGAGAGCGAGAAAGTCACCTCCGGCAAGGATGGCTGTTTATCCTAAGCTGTGGCACTGGATCTGGTTTCTGCACCTGCATCCCAAGAGTTCGTGGAGAGAATATTCTTTGTCCGTAGGCAACTGTCATCAGGCTTGAGAAACCGAACGACTACCTCTCTGGAACGCAGTCTTCTTGAAGATGAACCAGAAAATCTTGTTTGGTGGGACAGAAACACACAAGCTGGCTGGCTTTGAACTGATAGATTTGTGAATGTGTTGCTTATGTTTTTGCTGTTGCAGCCATTTTTCTTAACCTATTTGAAGGGCTTACTCATTGATACATGTTTAATGACATCCCCCAAAAAACGAACTATAGACCTACAACACAAATGGCTCCTGGCCTCCTACACACAGGCTGCTTTCTGTCCCTAAATATAAAAACAATAGAATTGTTTTATCAAACAAACTAAATAAAAACTAGTAAACCAAGTCTGATCTAACAAACTTAACTGAATTTCAAATTAAAAACAATAGAAATAACTAATATTAAATCACAAAACTATAATAACCTTGATGTTTACCATGGGTATCCTGTACATAAGACTAATAAAGCTTAACTCTATCATGTCTTGAAATGGGTAAGACATTTACATGTGATTTGTCCAAAAGCTGCCTTTTATTAGAGAGACAATTTCTGTCCACTAAACAGTGTTTGAAATGTTCAAAAACAATACAGAATTTCCAAAGGTCCACATTTCAGATGTTGAATTTTTGGAGGATCTCTGTCCCATTTTAAAGTCCGAACACTTAATGTCTTATTGAAAGCGTGAGTCTGGTGTCTTCAGTGTCTGTGTGGTACAACAAGCACTTGACGGGACTTCAATTTATTTGTGAAACTTGAATGTTTGGATACCTTTCATATCAATGTTAGCACACTGATTGTACAACATGTTTAATTACATGGGTTAATGTAGTCTTTCTGTTGACTGACAGACCAGAACAGCCATGTCTAGGTTATGAACCATAATTGCCCTTTGCAGTGCCAATACTTCACACTTACATGGTAGCCTACTGTAGAGCTTTAGGTTGGCAAAATGATAATTATAAGAGGGACAACTTCATCTGATGCACGTATGGTCAACACACCCTCTGGTTTTGTTATAATGAACCATTTGCATGAGATATGGTCTGTAGTCTTGAATTTGAGCACATTGCAATTATGGATATGTACTGTAGGTCTGAGCATGCATGCTGATTGTTGACAAGAGACAGGTTATTTTTAGTAATTGTTTTTTAACATGTACATCTTGATGTGTATAGAATGAATTATTAACGTAACTTATGAGGTATGTGATACACCAGGCCATATATCGGTATCATGTCTTGCCATACTTGTCATCATATAGTTGCCATTTGATGACATGATTCTAAATGCAGCTTAATGTTTTATTTTATAGCAACTTTGACTCATCAACTTTGACTCAAGTGGCCTTAACTTATTTTCTCACAAACTTTCATTGGCAGATGTGGTTTATGGCGTATGCCAATTAAACCTTAATATTGTTCACCCCACAGGCCTTCATGCTGATGCAGTGTTCACATTTTATTCTAACATTTGTCAATGCATCCATGATGAAAATAAATAAATGTGTCAATACAAAATGGTATCCATATTTACGACAATTAGTTTACACATTTACTATTCTTACAGAATGTGCATAGAAACGATGTCTAAATGATTTACAATCCATTCGGATAGTATTCAGACCTCTTGACTTTCCATATTTACGTTACAGCCTTATTCTAAAATAGATTTTTTTTTAAAGAAATACTCAATCTACATACAATACCCCATAATGACAAAGGAAAAACCAGGTTTTTAAAAATTGTTGCTAATTTAAAAATAAACTATCACATTTACATAAGATTCAGACCCTTTACTCAGTACTTTGTTGAAGCACCTTTGGCAGTGATTACAGTCTTGAGTCTTCTTGGGAATGACGCTACAAACTTGGCACACCTGTATTTGAGGAGTTTCTCCAATTCTTCTCCACAGAGCCTCAAGCTATGTCAGGTTGATTGGGGAGGGTTGCTGCAAAGCTATTTTCAGGTCTCTCCAGAGATGTTCGATCGGGTTCAAGTCTGTGCTCTGGCTGGGCCACTCAAGGACATTCAGAGACATGTCCCGAAGCCACTCCTGTGTTGTCTTGGCTGTGTGCTTAGTGTTGTTGTCCTGTTGGAAGGTGAACCTTTGTTCCAGCCTGAGATACTGAGCGCTCTAGAGAAGGTTTTCATCATGGATCTCTCTGTACTTTGCTCCGTTCAGCTTTCTCTCGATCCTGACTAATCTCCTAGTCCCTGCCGCTGAAAAACAACACAGCATTTTTAGTCTGATATGACCTGTTAACTGTGGGACCTTATAGACAGGTGTGTGCCTTTCCAAATAATGTCCAATCAATTGAATTTACCACAGGTGGACTCCAATCAAGTTGTAGAAACATCTCAAGGATGATCAATGGAAACAGGATGCATCTGAGCTCAATTTCAAGTCTCACAGCAAAGGGTCTAAATACTTATGTAGATAAGGCATCCTTTTTATTTTTAATACATTTGCATGTTTAACCTGTTTTCGCTTTGTTATTATGGGGTATTGTGTGTAGATTGAGGAAAAACATTCGTTTAATCAATTTTAGAATAAGGCTATAATGTAACAAAATGTGAAAAAAGTCAAGGGGTCTGAATACTTTCCAAATGTGCTGTATACAGTACATTACATAAGACAATGTTAAAAGACGTGATTGTACGATCAAACATTTCATACATAAACGCATTAGATCAGGGATCATCAACTAGATTCAGCGGCGGGCCAATTTTTTCTTGAGCAGGGGCCAGATTGACCACAAGAAGCCTAAACACATGTAATATTTGACTAAAACAATAATTTCAAACTTTGATTACATTTGGGGACATTGCCTTGCTTAGGGTGCCGTCTTTTGGATGGGACGTTAAAATCAAATAAAATTTCTAAAATCAAATCAAATGTATTTACTTCTTACATCAGCTGATATCAAAGTGCTGTACAGAAACCCAGCCTAAAACCCCAAACAGCAAGCAATGCAGGTGTCGAAGCATGGTGGCTAGGAAAAACTCCCTAGAAAGGCCAAAACCTAGGAAGAAACCTAGAGAGGAACCAGGCTATGAGGGGTGGCTAGTCCTCTTCTGGCTGTGCCGGGTGGAGATTATAACAGAACATGGCCAAGATGTTCAAATGTTCATAAATGACCAGCATGGTCAAATAATAATAATCACAGTGAACAGGTCAGGGTTCCATAGGCAGAACAGTTGAAACTGGAGCAGCAGCACGGCCAGGTGGACTGGGGACAACAAGGAGTCGTCATGCCAGGTAGTCCTGAGGCATGGTTCTAAGGCTCAGGTCCCCTGAGAGAGAGAGAGAAAGAAAGAAAGAAAAAGAGAAAATTAGAGAGAGCATACTTAAATTCACACAGGACACCGGATAAGACTGGAGAAATACTCCAGATATAACAGACTGACCCAAGCCCCCTGACACAAACTACTGCAGCATAAATACTGGAGGCTGAGACAGGAGGGGTCAGAAGACACTGTGGCCCCATCCGATGATACCCCCGGACAGGGCCAAACAGGCAGGATATAACCCCACCCACTTTGCCAAAGCACAGCCCTCACACCACTAGAGGGATATCTTCAACCACCAACTTACCATCCTGAGACAAGGCCGAGTATAGCCCACAAAGATCTCCGCCATGGCACAACCCAAGGGGGGCGCCAACTCAGACAGGAAGACCACGTAAAACAGGTGTCCTGACTCTGTGGTTATTCAAAATCCCATGGCACTTATTGTAAGTGTATGGGTGCCTCGAGAAGTGGGTATAGTTACATTTTGCTGAAAAAAATACAGCTCCCCTGGCAAAGGAACATTTTTTTTGTAATTATATGAGAAACAGTGACATACACTCTGAATGACCTAAAATGATAAATCTCCTATTGGTCTTTCACCGTCAGTCCAATCCAAGCTGTACTGTGCAGTAGGCTAAAAGTAGGCCAACTATTGAAACAAACTGCTTCAGAAATTCACAGGTTTCTGTTTTCATTCTGAAAGTCACACTTTTTTTTCACAGGAAAACTAAATTGTATTTTTTAAGCCCATAACAATTCTTAAAACACACCAGGAGACCCGTTTTTGTTGTTGTTGAGTAGTTACCCTTTAATTCAAGTGTGCAGGCACCTAGCACTATTGTTTGAATAGTGGTGTTTCTATACCATAAGATGTAGTTTGCAAAAGGAATGGCCACTTGATTGATGCAAATAATCATCATGATATCATTCTGACATGGGCATAGGCTACCATCAAGCAGAAGACGGTTAGGCCTACCGCATCGCTATATTTTCCTGTTCCTTAATTGTTTGAAACCTGGATGTTTTACTTCATTTTATGAGGCATGTCTTACCTTATTTAAAAATAGCCTATAGCCAAAATCACACCATAGAACCGTGGAGGCACTTATTTTTTATAAAGACTCATATTGGTTTAATTTCAACTTTATTTCGTTGTCTAGCAGCCATAGGCATTATCTTAATCATATTAGCAACCCACGATAGTTGTTGCATCTTTAAATCCCCCCTCTTTCTAACGGATATTTCCATCTCTGTCCATGAAACCACCTGCATGTGCGGTGCGAATTTTAGAACGGTATTTTCCCGCAAATTGAATTTTGGAACGTTCACGCTTAGGCCTACTGCCGTGTGTACATTTCTGCACCTAAAATTAAGAAATAATCGTTTATCAACATGTTAAGCTAAACATTCCGATCTATCAGCCCTATTGATTGATACGCGTATACCTTCACTACTTTGATAAGTATCAGTGGCGACACTGAAAAATAAGCGGGTATACCTGATTATACCCGCCACTACAACATTGGGGTGTTCACCCTGGTGTCATGACTAAATTCCCAACCTAGCCACCTAATCATCCCCCTCATTCCTAATTTACATATATCACTCCTTTACCTCTCCACCTGATAGCTGATGTATGGTGAGCGTTCTGGAACAAAAATGGTTACCATGCATCACTAAAGTGTGTGAGTGGAGTTTGAGGGGAGTTTCCCCCTACTATGTAAGGCAATTTGAGTACCTCAGCTGGTAGAAAAGTGCTATATATATATATATATATATATATATCCAATCAATTATTATTTATATACAATCACGTCTCTATTATGCCTAGGAATATTTGGGAACATATTTCCTCATTTAAAAATCAATTGGAGCTGATTCTGGGGTTTTTAACAGTATCATATCCAAAAATGATATTCCACAAAAGTTGTATTTTTGTTTATTTTGCGCTCAAAACACGGCGGGACAAATAAAACGACCCGCGGGGCAAATTCGGTTCTTGGGCCGCCAGTTGGGAAACCCTGCATTAGATGGTACTCAGGTCGGGCATAATAATAAAAACATTACAGTTGATACGCTGAAATAAATGTCAATCTTCAAAGTGGGTTGTACTTTGTCAAATCCTTTGTCTTAATTGGTTGATTTATCGCCCACGATTTACCCATTGGTCGAATGTTGCGTTTGGTGTCTGTGAAAGGATGAACTGTCAACTAGTTTGCTGCCATGCAGATATTTTGGAGAGCTGCTAAGGATGTCTAAAAGAACAAAGGAATAGTAATTCCCGAAGAATTGGCGCAAAATGAAATTTAATGTCATACAACGTATATTAAGGTTTGTGTTCTCTTTTTGCCCTTAGACTTTCTATAAGGATAAAGAATACCAAGTTGTTGGTTGCGGCCTGTTGTAACATACTAACGTTACAGTAGCTAGCTAACGTCATTATCTTACCTGAAGCGGTGGGGAACCACGGCTGTCAAAAATATGTTACGAGGCAGACATGGCGCAGCAATTGTCTGTCGGTTTACATCAAATTTCCCCATATTTATGTCTTTCGTTCATAGTTGAAGTTAATGACCTGAGAATACGACTAATCTCAAATGAATTGTTTGCGGAAGGCCGTACAAGCTAGCGCTCGTGCCCACAACAAACAAATCTAGCTAACATTAGCTACTAGCTAACTAAGTAAATACGTTTTCAGAACGTTCATCACGGGTTAGCCGGGGGGCCTTCACCTGGTCGTTAAATACTATCGATCTGGGGACCCCAGGCTAAACATGTTCGTGAACAGCAGCTAGCTGTATTTATTGCAATCCATGAAAATGGTGATGGAATAAGTCGCTAGTGCAAGGTTAAACGACCCTTGCCTGAGCACCACAGAGTTGATTCAAATAATCAAAGCTCGATGATTTCATTGTTTGAATCAGCTGTGTAGTACTTGGGCAAACACCAAAACGTGCACCCCTTTGGGTCCTCAGGACCGAGTTTGGGATACGCTGCACTACCGAGAGTGCAAGGTTCACTTGTTGTTCTGAAAGCCACCTATCTAGCTGGCTGACTAAGCTAGCTTGCCTCCAACTAACTTCCTACCTACTAACTTGCAAACAAATAGTCATAAATTTGAGTATTTCTATCACAATCAGTTGGCTAGCTAATACAAAACTATTTGTCATGAAGGTTGCTTCACTGATTGTGCTGTTATCAAACATCCAATTTTCTACTGCAACATGTTTGAGCCTGTCTTGAAAGATTCAAAGAATGAATCCTCTTTTGCTGTCTGCGTGAGATGACTTGCTGTCTGTATGACACTGCTTAAGCATACTGGACCAACATGATGAGCCTCACTGACACAAGGAAATAACAACATTGTCACGTGATGTCCTAGGTTGAAAAAGTAGATTTTCAGATAGTGTGCCTGGCAGGACCTAGATAGTGTTCTATTTTCGTCATAACTGTTGCTCAGAATCTACTACCATGGCATGCTTCGTATCACTTTACTCAGATCTGATTCATCAACTTCCTGTAGTATTAGGCGTTCGATCACTCTGAACTTCATCAGACAAGCCTGATTCACAGTTCACACATTTACGTTTACATTTTAGTCATTTAGCAGACACTCTTATCCAGAGCGACTTACAGTAGTGAATGCATACAGTTCATACATTTTTTTCCCACACAACCAAACTAACAGTGTTTATGAACGGCAGTGCTTATGTTCTGTGAATTTTTTCCCCTTCTACACAGCATGATCTAAGGTGGATTAGGTAGGGATTTGCTTGTGTGTGTTCACAATTACTGACCTCTTTTTTTTCTGCGTAACAGCTGGACTACACCCACATCATGCTTGTGCGTTGAACCTTACTCACACACGGGTAGCTAAGAGGTTTCACTCTTGCCCCACTCAACATGACCTGCCTGAGAAACTGGGCCCCATTCAATCAATACTTGGAAGTGTCCCGGTTAATCAATACTCTTCCAGTATTGTTGGAGAGCAAGCTTACGCCTGAACCACAAGGGTTGCAGACTAGGCTATGTCTGGTCAGTTTAGGGTCGTTTCATCTGATTTCAAACACTTTTTGAACAAAACTTTGTATACATATTTGCCCATGGTAGAAGAGGTCAGAAATTAACTTTTTGGACCTGAATGCCAAAACATTTAGGAGAACAAAGTTGAACCATTTTGCACACCCCACCCTATCATGAGACATCCATGTCTTCAACACTGGAAAATATAAACAGTTGAGTTTGATTATCATTTAAAAGCTTACAAACCGGGTTGTCAAACTATTTTGTAATTTCTAGAATTTAAAAATATATAAAATATTTACCTTTTTTAAAGGGTCAATCTGCAGTTGCTACATTTTTTAAATGATATATGAATGATGCATTCATTAATTCATGAAAATAACTTCTTATGAAGGTCTCATGAACCCAAAATATAAGCTTGTTTTACTCCAACGCTTGTAAACAAAGACTGTATACCATCAAAACATGGTTAAAACTAATAATTTTGTTATCATGGATGGTCAGTCCTTGCATCCATAGCTCTGTCTATGAATTTGATTTCTCCAGCCCAATCCCTCAGCTTTTTACCTTAACAGTGGCGAGGAGGACACTTTTGTAATTGTTTTAACTGCTAATTTCCGCTTTCACATCAATTATCTAAAAGCGTTTAAAGTCAGATTTTCATTTTTGAATATGTTGTAACTTAGCCTCTGCTGAGTCCCCAGCAACTGGATGTTCCGGTTTTCAGGGGAAATGAAAGGGAGCCTATGACGCTACTTCTACTTTTGGATGTTAACTCTTTACACGTACTCGGGTTGAAAATGGCAGATTTGGGCATTAATAAGCATCTATATTGGAACGTAGTGGCTGTACAGCAACATGCTATACATGACATCAGCGTTCTGGCTCTGCACTTCACAGTGCATTATGGGGTTTGACTGACAGCCGTTCTGAACTTGAGCACCGCGTGACAAGAAGTTGCCTCCATCCCTCCTAGTAATTGGGCAACTTTTGCAAATGTTTTGTTTTGAGTGAGGGAAATGCTGTAAATTAAGCTGACTTGATGTATTTTTGAAAGATCAGATGTTGAGGATTATAATAATTAACATTTTGATCTCATACAAGTAAGCCAAACACCTGTGAGTCCAAATGTACACTAAACATTTCCAAATCATAAAACTCATGTCATATACATTGTCAACATTTATGATCTCTGTTTTGATGTACAGTTACAAGATTAGATGTTTTCACACCCTGGGGTGGTTCTGAACAGAATGAGCATGTTTGTTTATTGTGAAGAAAATGAGCTGCGGCATATGCTCATGAATGCACTCATGACTCCTTTCTATGCGAAAAAGGTTGAATTGCCTTGTGAAAGCTTAACACTGTAAGCTTGTATTTTAGAACTTAGCCAGTCATGTTGGCAACAGAACAAGCTTTCAAATCATGCCCATCTTCCCTGGATTGTGATTTTATAATTGGCTGTTTTTGTATTGAGTAAAGAACGACAGTAATTGTGTGATGGCGGGAAAGCAGGGTTGTGTTCCAGACTAAACAAATACAAGTGTCCTTGCTATAGTTCTTCAACAGCTAGGAGAGTTAAATAAAATAAAAAATATATTTAAAAAAAAAGTATAAAGTATAGTTCAAGACTCTTCTTTGAGTCATAAAAGTGCATTCAAATTGCTTAGGAACTGTGTACTTTGAAGAGGTGTGTGGCCACTTGGAGACACATGTTAGTCCTCTCACTTAAACTCTTCTAATGTTTTAGTCTTATGTTGCAGCTACCCCACATTTTCCAGGAATGGTCTTATCATGTTACTGAATGTATCCAGAGTATTTCTAGATTTCGTTATCAACAAATGCGGCAAAGTACAGTAAATGTAAAATGCACATAAAATCAAGTGTAATGTTTGGATTCAGTCTTGTCAGTTGAACTGACGTGTACCAAACTTTGGTCTAATAATTTCCACATTATCTCAACTGTTCCCTTTCAATTGCTACAATGGTTATGCATTTCATATATCTAATGTAAGAAAGATTTTAATTTATCCTTATCAATGTAGGCCAATTCCCACGAGTGTAAATAGTGGGAATTTACTGGATTGGTTGAACAGTGCAGAAGAATAACTTATTGAAATCATATAGATAATAGATTAGACATTCCTATTAAGTTGACATTCTATGGTGGATGGACCGGCAGTCACCTTTGTGGTAGTAATTGGAAGTAAAAAATATAACTCAAATTATATTTAAATGATGTACCAGTTAAATTGCAATATTCTGAAGGGATATGTTCACAGAATGAATTATATTTCTATGATTGAAATGACACTCACCTAGGGCTGTTGCTGTGACCTTTTTCACTGCCACACCGGCCATGAGTCATGTTGGCAGTCAAAATCCACATGACCGTTTAATCACGTTAATTAGGCTCTCTCCAATCTGATGCTGCTGATGGTCATTAGTAGCCTACCAAACTTGCTAACTGCCTGGTACTCAGCACTCTATTGTCCCTCTAATCACTGACATCAAACAAATTTCACACACAAACTCAGGAAAAAAAAGAAACGCTCCTTTTTAGGACCCTGTCTTTCAAAGATAATTAGTAAAAATCCAAATAACTTCACAAATCTTCATTGTAAAGGGTTTAAACACTTTTTTCCATGCTTGTTCAATGAAGCATTAACAATTAATGAACATGCACCTGTGGAACGGTCATTAAGACACTAACAGCTTACATACTGTAGGCAATTAAGGTCACAGTTAGGAAAACTTAGGGCACTAAAGAGGCCTTTCTACTGAATCTGAAAAACACCAAAAGAAAGATGCCCAGGGTCCCTGCTCCTCTGCGTGAATGTGCCTTAGGCATGCTGCAAGGAGGCATGAGGACTGTAGATGCGGCCAGGGCAATAAATTGCAATGTCCGTACTGTGAGACGCCTAAGACAGCGCTACAGGGAGACAGGACGGACAGCTGATCGTCCTTGCAGTGTCAGACCACGTGTAACAACACCTGCACAGGATCGGTACATCCGAACATCACACCTGCGGGACAGGTACAGGATGGCAACAACAACTGCCCGAGTTACACCACGAATGCACAATCCCTCCATCAGTGCTCAGACTGTCCGCAATAGGCTGAGAGAGGCTGGACTGAGGGCTTGTAGGCCTGTTGTAAGGCAGGTTCCTCACCAGACATCACCGGCAAAAACGTCACTTATGAGCACAAACCCACCGTCGCTGGACCAGACAGGACTGGCAGAAAGTGCTCTTCACTGACGAGTCGCGGTTTTGTCTCACCAGGGGTGATTGATCGGATTCGCGTTTATCGTCAGGAATGAGGCCTGTACTCTTGAGCGGGATTGATTTGGAGGTGGAGGGTCTGTCATGGTCTGGGGCGGTGTGTCACATCGGACTGAGCTTGTTGTCATTGCAGGCAATCTCAACGCTGTGCGTTACAGGGAAGACGACCTCCTCCCTCATGTGGTACCCTTCCTGCAGGCTCATCAGACATGACCCTCCAGCATGACAATGCCACCAGCCATACTGCTCGTTCTGTGCGTGATTTCCTGCAAGACAGGAATGTCAGTGTTATGCCATGGCCAGCAAAGAGCCCGGATCTCAATCCCATTGAAGCACGTCTGGGACCTGTTGGATCGGAGGGTGAGGGCTAGGGCCATTCCCCCCAGAAATGTCCGGGAACTTGCAGGTGCCTTGGTGGAAGAGTGGGGTAACATCTCACAGCAAGAACTGGCAAATCTGGTGCAGTCCGTGAGGAGGAGATGCACTGCAGTACTTAATGCAGCTGGTGGCCACACCAGATACTGACTGTTACTTTTGATTTTGACCCCCCCCCCCCCCCCCCCCCCCCCCCCCCCCGGACACATTATTCCATTTCTGTTAGTCACATTTTTTTTATTTTTTTTATTTCACCTTTATTTAACCAGGTAGGCTAGTTGAGAACAAGTTCTCATTTGCAACTGCGACCTGGCCAAGATAAAGCAAAGCAGTTTGACACATACAATAACACAGTTACACATGGAATAAACAAACATACAATCAATAATACAGTAGAAAAATCTATATACAGCATGTGCAAATGAGGTAGGATAAGAGAGGTAAGGCAATAAATAGTCCATGGTGGCGAAGTAATTACAATATAGCAATTAAACACTGGAATGGTAGGATGTGCAGAAGATGAATGTGCGAGTAGAGATACTGGGGTGCAAAGGAGCAAGATAAATAAATACAGTATGGGGATGAGGTAGATTGGATGGGCTATTTACAGATGAGCCATGTATAGGTGCAGTGATCTGGTGCTTAAAGCTAGTGAGGGATGTAACAGTCTCCAGCTTCAGAGATTTTTGCAGTTCGTTCCAGTCATTGGCAGCAGAGAACTGGAAGGAGAGGCAGCCAAAGGAAGAATTGGCATTGGGGGTGACCAGTGAGATATACCTGCTGGAGCGCGTGCTACGGGTGGGTGCTGCTATGGTGACCAGTGAGCTGAGATATGGCGGGGCTTTACCTAGCAGAGACTTGTAGATGACCTGGAGCCAGTGGGTTTGGCGACGAGTATGAAGCGAGGGCCAGCCAACGAGAGCATACAGGTCGCAGTGGTGGGTAGTATATGGGGCTTTGGTGACAAAACGGATGGCACTGTGATAGACTGCATCCAATTTGTTGAGTAGAGTGTTGGAGGCTATTTTGTAAAGGAAGCCGATTGTAGATGTAATTTTGGATTGGTGATGTTTCATTTGAGTCTGGAAGGAGAGTTTACAGTCTAACCAGACACCTAGGTATTTGTAGTTGTCCACATATTCTAAGTCAGAACCATCCAGAGTAGTGATGCGGGCAGGTGCGGGCAGCGATCGGTTGAAGAGCATGCATTTAGTTTTACTTGCATTTTAGAGCAGTTGGAAGTCACGGAAGGAGAGTTGTATGGCATTGAAGCTCATCTGGAGGTTGGTTAACAGTGTCCAAAGAAGGGTCAGCGGTATACAGAATGGTGTCGTCTGCATAGAGGTGGATCAAAGAATCACCAGTAGCGAGAGCGACATCATTCGTGTATACAGTGAAAAGAGTCGGCCCGAGAATTGAACCCTGTGGCACCCCCATAGAGACTGCCAGAGGTCCGGACAACAAGCCCTCCGATTTGACATACTGAACTCTATCGGAGAAGTAGTTTGTGAACCAAGCGAGGCAATCATTTGAGAAACCAAGGCTGTTGAGTCTGCCAATAACAATGTTGTGATTGACAGAGTCGAAAGCCTTGGCCAGGTCGATGAATACGGCTGTACAGTAATGTCTCTTATCGATGGCAGTTATATCGTTTAGCGTGGCTGAGGTGCACCTATGACCAGCTCTGAAACCAGATTGCATAGCGGAGAAGGTACGGTGAGATTCGAAATGGTCGTTAATCTGTTTGTTAACTTGGCTTTCAAAGACCTTAGAAAGGCAGGGTAGAATAGATATAGGTCTGTAGCAGTTTGGGTCTAGAGTGTCTCCCCCTTTTGAAGAGGGGGATGACTGCGGCAGCTTTCCAATCTATGGGAATCTCAGACGATACGAGAGGTTGAACAGGCTAGTAATAGGGGTTGCAACAATTTCGGCAGATAATTTTATTAAGAGAGGGTCCAGATTGTCTAGCCCGGCTGATTGGTAGGGGTCCAGATTTTGCCGCTCTTTCAGATCATCAGCTATCTGGATTTGGGTGTAGGAGAAATGGGGGAGGTTTGGGCGAGTTGCTGTGGGGAGTGCAGGGCTGTTGACCGGGGTAGCCAGGTGGAAAGCATGGCCATCCATAGAAAAATGCTTATTGAAATTCTCAATAATTGTGGATTTATCAGTAGTGATAGTGTTTCCTAGCCTCAGTGCAGTGGGCAGCTGGGAGGAGGTGCTCTTATTCTCCATGGAATTTACAGTGTCCCAGAACCTTTTTGAGTTTGTACTACAGGATGCAAATTTCTGTTTGAAAAAGCTAGCCTTAGCTTTCCTAACTGCCTGTGTATGTTGGTTCCTAACTTCCCTGAAAGTTGCATATCACGGGGGCTATTCGATGCTAATGCAGAACGCCACAGGATGTTTTTGTGCTGGTCAAGGGAAGACCGGTCTGGAGTGAACCAAGGGCTATATCTATTCCTGGTTCTAATATTTTGAATGGAGCATGCTTATTTAAGATGGTGAGGAATGCACTTTTAAAGAATAACCAGGCATCCTCTACTGACGGGATGAGGTCAATGTCATTCCAGGATACCCTGGCCAGGTCGATTAGAAAGGCCTGTTCGCTGTAGTGTTTTAGGGAGTGTTTGACAGTGATGAGGGGTGGTCGTTTGACCGCAGACCCATTACGGATGCAGGCAATGAGGCAGTGATTGCTGAGATCTTGGTTGAAAACAGCAGAGGTGTATTTGGAGGGCGAGTTAGTTAGGATGATATCTATGAGGGTGCCTGTGTTTACGGATTTGGGGTTGTACCTGGTAGGTTCATTGATAATTTGTGTGAGATTGAGGGCATCAAGCTTAGATTGTAGGATGGCCGGGGTGTTAAGCATGTCCCAGTTTAGGTCACCTAGCTGCACGAGCTCAGAAGATGGATGGTGGGCAATCAATTCACATATGGTGTCCAGGGCACAGCTGGGGGCAGAAGGTGGTCTATAGCAAGCGGCAACGGTGAGACTTGTTTCTCGAAAGGTGAATTTTTAGAAGTAGAAGCTCGAAATGTTTGGGTACAGACCTGGATAATAAGACAGAACTCTGTAGGGTATCTCTGCAGTAGAGTGCAACACCGCCCCCTTTGGCAGTTCTATCTTGGCGTAAATGTTATAGTTGGGGATGGAAATTTCAGGGTTTTTGGTAGTCTTCCTGAGCCAGGATTCAGACACGGCTAAGACATCCGGGGTGGCAGAATGTGCTAAAGCATTGAATAATGCAAACTTAGGGAGTAGGCTTCTAATGTTAACATGCATGAAACCACATGTCTGTGGAACTTGTTCAGTTTATGTCTGTTGTTGAATCTTATGTTCATACAAATATTTACACATGTTAAGTTTGCTGAAAATAAACGCAGGTGACAGTGAGAGGATGTTTTATTCGAGTTTATTATTTAGTGTATGTAAAGATAAGATGAAATCAAGAATAGTCTGATGGGTGACGATATTAGCCAATCACCTGTGAATTATATATTGTCGCTTGTGAATGATCTCCAGAATAAGAAACAAATACTTTTTTTAGCAAATATTTCGAATCAAAGTCTCATACTTCATGTGGCCTTGCCCATAGGCCTATATGTTTTGATAAGGTTTGTATCACAACTGAAGTGGCCAAATAACTTCTTATAATGAAGATCATTAATCTGCTTTACAAGGGGTGTAGAGCCTAACTGGCATACATAAGCGGCGTGTGAGTTTGAAGTTTGGGGAAGATCATTTTCACCATAAAAATGCACCTTTATAATAAAAGCAATATGTGCATAATTTTTTTTGCGGTCACTTTTGATAATGGTGTTTCCTGGTAATGGAACGTTTGTGCATATAGCCTACTACCATTTTGTGCATTGCTGTGCTTATAATGTGAAGAAATAAACTATTAGGCTATCAATATTTTAGGCTAAACGTTCTGATCTGTTGCGTCGGCCACATTGCGTAAAAAAAGTTTTATTAATGCTAGTGGTTGTATTAATTTGGGATCTATCGCATCCCACAACTCTCCCAGACTATGTTTGGAATATTGATTTCTCGCATAGTACAAAGGTCAACCTACTCCATTCTATGGGGGATAGTAGAGTGACATGGGCTAATGCTTTTGCTGTTTGTTAGGCCTACTCATCTTGTTGGCTGACGAAAAGTAAATGTGGACAGTTCTTCCAATATCTTCAATATGCACCTCGGAATTGGATAAGGACGCATGCAGTTGCATTCCCGATGTGTCTGTCTTCACGTGTAGCCTGTGAGAAAAGACCCGATCACGTTATTGAGCGCACAGCACTCAGGGAGAAGGGCACAACGGCTTGTCAAATTGTAAATGAGTGACCGATGAAGTGTGTACAGCCTGGGCAAAAAACAAGTCATCATTAGTTGCATCATGCAGCCTTACAAACATTGGGCTATATGTTTTGATTTTTAATACATTGTTTCACAACTAAAGTTACATTAAGAACGCTAACTCAAGCATATAGAAGTACCTGTTTCTTTGTTAACCGCTCAACACAGAATACCTGCATGTGCGCACTCCCTCAAATCATTTGGAGAAATTATCCTTTATATTTCATTCAGCTTTGTTCAATTGTATTCTTCAAACCATAAAATAATGCCATGGAATTCTAAGCAAATCATGTCTACTAAATGAACTAGTGTAGCCCATAGCCATTTGGCATAGCCAGATCAGGGTTAACCCTAACCCTAACATAAGGACAACTCAGAGTATGCTATTCTGTTCTTCTGAAATATAGACTACATTTTCTTCACGTTTCTTTAGACCTGTCTAAAATAAATTATGGATTTATTGTGATGGTGTAGACTAGATTACATGGATTTATTAGACTTTAAAATGGAGATGTTCCAAAGGTCTGCATCAGTGGAAGCCAGGAGATTGTGTGTTTATGTTAGTTAACGGTCAATTACCGTGAGACCGTCAGTTATTTGCTTGACAATCACCGGCTGATGAAATTTTCTGACCGCCACAGCCCTACACCTACCCTGTATTCAAGAGTATGCTGTGTCTCAACTGATGGCAGGCATAACACAAACACCTCAGAATATGTCAAATTTAGGCTTGGGCGATACCTCTGTATAAATGGTATATTTGAAATACTAACGGTATGGTTGTCAATACCGTTTATTGAAAAGTACCACCTCGTGGGGGTGTGTGCTAAGTCACTGCTTATAACTAACTATAGGTTAAGTATAACTATGAGATCTGAAACGTTTCAAATAAATCCAAAATAAATCCAGCTCAGGCCTCCAGCTATGCATTTGGTTTGTTAACTTGCTAGCTAAGTGGCTATATGTCAAGATCAAGCTTCTTGGTTACAGCAGAGACATTCTAGCCTGAGTACCAGTTTCTTTAGCTAATATTGCACTCCTTGTCATTGCCAAAGAAACTGGCCTTTCTGCCATCTTCAAATATGAACATTCTATCATTAATGAGCTCGAGGAGGACAGAGGAGTTGATTCTGATTCGATAACCCTCACAGCTGTCCTCCAATCACAACAATTATCCAAATATTGGAACTTTATACTTCGTTTTTTCTCCACAGAACACGTTTGTATCCAATTGCTAAGCAACTTTTTTTTTTTTTGGTTTGTCCAGACGAAACCAGTCTGTCAAAAGTTGCTATCTCGTGTCTAAATTCTTAAACCAAATACATATTGCAAATCCAACCACAAAACCTCTTTGCTTTGATTTTAAGCCTCAAAATACAACTTGCCTAGCTAACAGCTAAATGTTTGTTTTTGACTTTGTTATAATTTCTAATTCTATTTTTCAGGCTGCACGTGTTGTCATGGAAAATGTTTATGTAATTTCCAACAACCAATGAGCAACTCTGTCGTAAATCCAGCTGCATATTGAACGTTGTGATTGCCGAAAGGCCAGTGTTTGGCAATGACATGGAGTGGAATGTTAGCTAAAAAGACTGGTACCCAGACTAGAGACATTCAAACCCCTCCTGGATCAAGATCCCTGTTGCCTAAATTATTTTGTGCGTCCAAGAAAACCATACATTATTTTAGAAATAGCGCCCCTTGTGTGCACTTCCGGTAATGCCATGTACCCCGGTATAGTACAGAAATGGTATGACAATCGGGATACCGCCCAACTCTTGTCAAACTACAACATAATGTGAAAATGAAAACATTTGGATTTTACCTGTTTTTTTATTTATTTTTTTACATTTTTTTAAAAAAAATTTACAATTTAAATTAAAGGATAAAACATTTTTTTATATATATATTTATTTTTTTGCATTTTCCAATTAAGAACATTAAAAACAAAGTGAAGATATTAGACAGCAATAGGACAAAGTGACAGTAACAGACGAGAGTAACAAAAAAATATAATAATAATTGTATATACAAACACAATAAATAAGTCATAATAAAGAGTAAAATAAAAAATAATAATGAGACCTTGCCGTAAGCTACATATTATACATTACGTGTGAAACAGTATGTGAGGGTTATATAGAGATTCAATCAATGTGTTGTGAGGGGAGATTCTCCATATAGTTAAAAGGTTGCCAAATTCTGTAAAATGTCTTTAACTTATTCCTCAAGCAGTAAGTGATTTTCTCCAGTGGGATACAACTACTAACTTCCGATAGCCACATTGCAACTGGCAGGGGGAATCCGATTTCCATTTCAAGGCAATACATTTCTTTGCAATCGCTAGCAATATTTCTGCTAGCTTTATAGTATGGCTTCGCTAAGATTGGAGTTAGTAAAGTTACCCAGTAGACAGACCTCCGGGTCTAAAGGGAATGCAACCCCGTGAATTGAGGATATGGTATCGCATACGCCCTGCCAGAAACCATGTAGTTTTGAACACTGCCAAGTGGAATGGAGGAATGTTCCTTCATCTGAGCCACATCTAAAACATAGGGAGGAGATATCAGGGTTGAACTTGTGCAGTCTAGATGGGGTGATATAGAGCTGATGGAGGACATTAAACTGGATCAGTCTGTATCTGGAGTTCAATGTGGATGTAACACCATCCCTGCATAGGTCACTCCATAGACCCTCATCAAGATCAATACCCAGATCTTTTTCCCATCTAAGTCGGTTTATCTAGCTCAGGCAGTGTTAGTCCTGACATAAGAGCATCGTAAACACGGGAAATGGTCTTGAACAGTGGTTGGTCTGCGTGGCAGAGTTGTTCAATAGGTGACATCTTAGGTAGGTTCCATTGTCCCTTGAGAGTCACCCTAATAAAGTTTCGTAGTTGTAGGTAGCTAAAGGAGTCCCTGTTAGGCAAGTGGTATTTCTGTTTCAGCTCCCTCATAACAATGTTCCAGAAGAGTGATACCCTTATCAGACCATGGTCTAAAGTTACTATTCTGGAAAAACATTGGAATCAATCTATTGTTCCATGAAGGGGTTTTAGGGGATAGAAATCCCTCGTCTCAACAGCTCATGCAGTTTGCACCATGCCAGGACAAAGGGTTGAGGATAAAACATTTTTAATAATAAAATAGTTTGACAACCCTGCTTTTAAATTTTATCACACTCAACTGTTTATCTTATCCAGTGATGAAGACCTGGGATGTCTCATGGGAGGGTGGTGTATGCAAAATGGGTCAACTGAGCACCTCTATCTCCTAAAATGTTTTTGCATTGAAATCCAAAAAGTCACTTTCTGACCATCTCTACCATAGTAAAATATGTATGAAAGTTTCATTCAAATCAAAAGGGGTCCATTCAAAAAGTGATTGAAATCAAATGGAATGACCCTTTACTAACATGTCATGCAATTCTTTTAACAATGTTGGCAACTAGTTAGGCTTTTTCAATCTGTTACTCAGGGTCCCTCAGCTATTGCACACGTTTGTTCATTTTTGTAGCAGCACATCTAATTCAACCAAGCAAGGGCATTGATAATTAATTGACTAGTAGAATCTGCGTTAGTGCTAGAAGAGTTGTGTTATGTCTGGCATTTTCCCAGTGTAATTGATTTTGAAACACTGAGTTATTTGGTGTGATAATCAGTAAACTCATCTTATGATACCATTTGGTCTGTTTCAGTGCTGGTTGTCATACTGAGCCGCAGGTGTAGTCATGGATGCCAAAGCCAACGACAGCACCTTCCCTAGTTTTGGAGACTTAGATGATTTCCTCACCAAGCATGACTCCAATTTTGTGTGGCTACTTGTGGGTAAGTGTTGAGGAAATTTTCTAGACTAAGAGTGGAGGTGGAAAAACACCTGAGTTAGAGAGAGGGCTGGCTGCAGTGAATCGCACCCATTTCTCAAATTATAGTTGATGAATGGGGAGCACTTAACTCCAAGTATACAGGCGTGAAGCCTCATTTAACACTATCAAAACGATATGAGACATAGTTTAAACCCTCTGAGTCATTGGTAACCAGGGGTGTAATTCCATTCTTAATGGTAACCCATCTTTCACTTGAGTCATGGCAGGACGTGGACCAGCTATTATGTCATTGTTGTGACAACCTTAATGAAGTCGTTACGACAGTTCGGGAGGAAATGTTTGGTACTAAGGATGGTGGGACATCAGTGACGCTAGCTAACTGTGCTCCGTTTTCTCTTCCAGCCACCATTCTGTCCTGTGGATGGATCATCTACCTGACCTACTACAACTCCCGTAACATCGGCCTCATCTTAACCCTACTCATCAACAAACTCTACAAGAATGGCTACATTCACATTGGTAAGTGTAAATAATGAAATGAAACAAGCTTGCAGATGCGTGAATTATGAACCTTGCCAGAGACTTGCAGACTCAGACTTGGCTACCAGGTGCCCTATTTATGGAATTCAGTGTGAAGAATCTAATGTTTGCATGTCTGAAATTCAGTGTGAATCTATGACCTACTTGGATTAGTTTTAGCATCACTGTTTGTCCTCTCTCTCTCTCCACAGGCTCCTTCTCCTTCTCGGTGCTGTCGGGGAAGGTCATGTTCAGAGATGTGTACTTCATCAACGAAGACATGTCCATCAGGTGCTTACTTTTACAGTGTTATGTATTCTACTCTCTGTACAATACATGCTTATATTCTAATACTATTTTATTCTACCTTCAATGTATTTTGTGTTACAGAATACAAGATGGTTTCCTTATATTCCGCTGGTGGAAAATGTATAACCCTAAGCAGAAACAGCACGGTCAGTGGATTGTACAAGAGACATTGTTTTGATATGGGAAACAAGTCCATAGGTGTAGGAGTGGTGGGAGGCCGCAGTAACTCAAATGACTTGTACTCTTCTTGACCATCATGTCAAAGTTACAGATGATCTTGTTCTTCTCTTCTCCAGACCCCAAGGCTGAGACCAGGCTCTACGTGACAGTAAATGGATTTGAGTTCCACGTTTACAACCGCACAGATCTCTATGCACGGCTACAGGAGACCTTCGGGTTGGACCCCACCCTCATACCTCCCAAAAAAGACGAGGAGAGAGGAAGAGAAGAACGAGAAAAGAGCCTGGACAGTGTTAACATCAAAGCAGAGACTCCAGACCCGTCGTCATCTTGGAGATCCCTCATCCCTGTCATCAAAGTCAACATCAGCACAGTGAGTTTCCCGTTAGCTTAGCTACATCTGAGACGTCACACCCAGACACGCTAGTCAATAGTTAGGTTGTCTGAAAGTGCACTTATGTTTAATTCTCATCACTGTATCGTGTGCATTTCTCTAGGGTCGCTTAGCATTTGGGAACCACCACCTCCCACAGACGATATGTGTGAATTTTGAGGATGCCTTCCTGACCTACGCCACCAAACCCCCCTCCAGCCACCTGGACCAATACATGCACATTGTCAAGGGCTCTCTGGAGAATGTCCGCGTCATGCTCGTACCCAGCCCGCGCTACCTGGGCATGCAGAACGACGAGTAAGTTGACCTTTGACCCTAAACCCTAACCCCCATTACATGGGCCCGCTGAACGATAAGTGAGCTGACCATCGACCCTAAACCCTAGCCTCTTAATCCTAAAGAATACAACCTCTGTTGTCCTCCATAGGCCGCCCAGACTGATGGGAGAAGGATTTGTGGTCATGCAGTCTAATGACGTGGACATCTACTATTACCGGGATGAACCAGGTACGACCATATTGTGTAGAATTCTGGCCTGTTTGCCAGGATCAAAGAGTCCTGAATAGTTTTTTTTTATACCTGTAAAGTCATTAGTAATTAATGTTCTTGTGTGTGTATTGTCAGGCCTGGTCCCAGAGGAGCAGGAGAGTGGGGATCCAGAGCTGTGTGGAGAGGGCACCAAACTGCAAGATCTGCCTCCCTGCTGGGGTCTGGACATAGTCTGTGGAAAAGGAACTGACTTCAACTATGGACCCTGGGCAGACAGGCAGAGGTACACACACACACACTATACTACTACATAAAACATAATTGGCTGTTCACCAGACTCCGCAGCATTCTCTCCTGTGTGCAGAGACCATAGGAATATAATTACTAATATTTATTTTTCTGTATGCAGGGACTGCCTGTGGAAGTTCTTCCTCCCGGCAGACTACCAGTCCTTGGGTGTTACGGAGGTGGCTCAGCCCGGCAAACCCAGACAGATCCTAGCCTTTGAGTTGCGCATGAACATCATCGCAGACGCCACAATAGACCTGCTCTTCACCAAAAACAGGGTACTAGGAGACCAGGCTTCTCACTCTCTCTCATTTTGTTAAAAGCTCCATGTATTAGATAAGGCAGATCTAAATAGCTCTAAACTATTATAATCCATTCCACAATGGGATCATGTGTTTCTCACAATATGCGCTCTGTTGATTTTTCTGCTCTTAGGAAACCAATGCCGTCCATGTGAATGTCGGAGCAGGCTCTTATCTGGAAGTGAATATCCCCATGACTGTGGGGGAGTCTGGTGAGTGGGACACTGAGAGAAACAACTGAGGTTAGAAGAAAGTGTGTGTCTTTAGGGGTGTGCCGACCTGACCATATTCGTAATCGTATCCATAATTAACAGTTGATAGTCGGATCGGATGATATTCGTGATCTGAAAACACGGAAGTGTTTAAATATGCCTAAATAGATGTTGTCAAAATGCCAATCTCCCTGCAAAATAAACTGCAGATTAGGAGCAGTGTGTGTGTCTGACCTCAACTTGCAGGTGGCAGTTTGCTGTCACTCAGTCATCTTTTCTCCCTACCCTCGGCCTGCTTGTTAGATACTATGCACATTGATAGCTTGAGCAAATGTCCTACCCATTTGATTTATCGTAGCAGGAGGCTAACAGAAGGCAGCATCAATAAATTATCAAACCGAAACATGCAAGGAAAAGTGGTCGGGTGAAATACAGCTTCGCTCTATTCAATCAGAGCAGCAGGATCAACGTAGAGCCTGCCCTTCTCTTTACAGACAGGAAAACTAGCCAGTTGAGTTATTTAGACCACGTAGCACCTTGTATTTGATTGAAAGTTGCGCACTGGCACCCGAAAATGACTTACTTTCCGATCACAGGTAATAACAAAAAATACTTGGATCATAATCAGGACAATTGCCCATATCCGTTACAATTCTTGTTTTATCCAACTACTCGGCACACCACTAGTCTTTAGGTCTATGGTTACAGGGTAAGACAGAGGGATGCCGTGAAAGAATGCATTAATCCTGACTCATTAATCAATATTACCATCAATGAAGTTGAAACTTGGACTGTCTGTGAGCATTCGTTCTCTCCTCTCTCTCCCCAGGCTACTCTCCCACAATCAAAGGTCAGCTGCTCCATGTTGACACCACCACCAGCATGCAGTACAGGACCCTGCTGGAGGCTGAGATGCTGGCTGTAAGTACCGTACAATAGGAAGCTGTAGGGGTCCTATTCTACCGCAAGCCATAGCCTGAATTTCCAATACAAGTTTTGTACTGCAACAGAGTGATTTTTGGGATTCAAATTCATACCATGGATCATTTCACTATTTGATTTAGAATTTTAGGACCCCTTTAGGTATAAAAAAATATACAAAAATGTGGCCTTTACTACTATAGCCCATAGAAACACATTTAATAACACGTTCATAAATAGCAAAGACAGTCAAAAAATAAATCAGACACAGCCCATCCAAAAAAAACAATTACCTTTACATGTCCCCTCAGTTCCATGTGATTGCCAGCTATCCCTGTGTATGGAACATGCCCCAGTCCTGGAACTGTGAGATAGAGGTGTACAAGGCCACCTATCACTTCATTTACGCCCAGAAGAACTTCTTCACAGGTAAGACCCCCCTTTCCTCTCAATCAGTCTACAGACAAATGTATTATACACATACAGTCGTGGCCAAAAGTTTTGAGAATGACAAATATTAATTTTCAAAGTCTGCTGCCTCAGTTTGTATGATGGCAATTTGCATATACTCTAGAATGTTATGAAGAGTGATCAGATGAATTGCAATTCATTGCAAAGTCCCTATTTGCCATGCAAATGAACTGAATCCCCCCAAAAAAAACATTTCCACTGCATTTCAGCCCTGCAACAAAAGGACCAGCTGACATCATGTCAGTGATTCTCTCAGTAACACAGGTGTGAGTGTTGACGAGGACAAGGCTGGAGATCACTCTGTCAAGCTGATTGAGTTCGAATAACAGACTGGAAGCTTCAAAAGGAGGGTGCTTGGAATCATTGTTCTTCCACTGTCAACCATGGTTGCCTGTAAGGAAACAAGTGCCGTCATCATTGCTTTGCACAAAAAGGGCTTCACAGGCAAGGATATTGCTGCCAGTAAGATTGCACCTAAATCCACCATTTATCGGATCATCAAGAACTTCAAGGAGAGCAGTTAAATTGTTGTGAAGAAGGCTACAGGGCGCTCAAGAAAGTCCAGCAAGCGCCAGGACCGTCCCCTAAAGTTGATTCAGCTGCGGGATCGGGGCACCACCAGTACAGATTCAGCTTGCTCAGGAATGGCAGCAGGCAGGTGTGAGTGCATCTGCACGCAAAGTGAGGCGAAGACTTTGAGGATGGTCTGGTGTCAAGAAGAGCAGCAAAGAAGCCACTTCTCTCCAGGAAAAACATCAGGGACAGACTGATATTCTGCAAAATGTATAGGGATTGGACTGCTGAGGTCTGGGGTAAAGTCATTTTCTCTGATGAATCCCCTTTCCGAATGTTGGTGGGCTCACTCACAATTTTGCCTAAGAACACAGTCATGAATAAAGAATGGTACCAACACATCCTCCGAGAGTAACTTCTCCCAACCATCCAGGAACAGTTTGGTGACGAACAATGCCTTTTCCAACATGATGGAGCACCTTGCCATAAGGTAAAAGCGATAACTAAGTGGCTCAAGGAACAAAACATCAATATTTTGGGTCCATGGCCAGGAAACTCTCCAGATCTTAATCCCATTGAGAACTTGTGGTCAATCCTCAAGAGGCGGGTGGACAAACAAAAACCCACAAATTCTGACAAACTCCAAGCATTGATTATGCAAGAATGGGCTGCCATCAGTCAGGATGTGGCCCAGAAGTTAATTGACAGCATGCCAGGGTGGATTGCAGAGGTCTTGAAAAAGAAGGGTCAACACTGCAAATATTGACTCTTTGCATCAACTTCATGTTATTGTCAATAAAAGCCTTTGACACTTATGAAATGCTTGTAATTATACTTCAGTATTCCATATTAACATCTGACAATATCTAAAGACACTAAAGCAGCAAACTTTGTGAAAATCAATATTTGTGTCATTCTCAAAACTTTTGGCCACGACTGTACAGTACCAGTCAAAAGTTTGGACACCTACTAATTCCAAGTTTTTTCATTATTTTTACTATTTTCTACATTGTAGAATAATAGTGAAGACATCAAAACTATGAAATGACACGTATGGAATCATATAGTATGTGTTAAAAATAAAAAACGAAATCAAATTTACATAAGTATTCAAACCCTTTACTCAGTACTTTGTTGAAGCACCTTGGCAGTGATGACAGCCTTGAGTCTTCTTGGGTATGACGCTAAAAGCTTGGCATACCTGTAGTTGGGGAGTTTCTCCCATTGTTCTCTGCAGATCCTGTCAAGCTCTCAGGTTGGATGGGGATCGTCGCTGCACAGCTATTTTCAGGTCTCTCCAGAGATGTTCGATTGGGTTCAAGTCCGGGCTCTGGCTGGGCCACTCAAGAACATTCTGAGACTTGTTCTAAAGCCAGTCCTGCGTTGTCGTGGCTGTGTGCTTAGGGTTGTTGTCCTGTTGGAAGGTGAACCTTTGTCTGAGGTCCTGAGCGCTCTGGAGCAGGTTTTTATCAAGGGTCTCTGTACTTTGCTCCGTTCATCTTTCCCTTGATTCTGACTAGTCTCCCAGTCCTTGCCGCTGAGAAACATCCCCACAGCATGATGCTGCCACCACCATGCTTCACCGTAAGGATGGTGCCAGATTTCCTCCAGAAGTGACGCTTGGCATTCAGGCCAAAGAGTTCAATCTTGGTATCATCAGACCAGAGAATCTTGTTTCTAATGGTCAGAGTACTTCAGATGGCTTTTAGCACTTGAAGGATATGTGCATTTTACTGAGGAGTGGCTTCCGTCTGGCCACTCTACCATAAAGGCCTGATTGGTGGAGGGCTGCAAAGATGGTTGTCCTTCTGGAACGTTCTCCCATCTCCACAGAGGAACTCTAGAGCTCTGTCACAGTGTCCATTGGGCTCTTGGTCAACTACCTGACCAAGGCCCTTCTCCCCCGATTGCTCAGTTTGGCCGGGCGGTCAGATCTAGGAAGAGTCTTGATGGTTCCAAACTTCTTCCATTTAAGAATGATGGAGGCCACTGTGTTTTTGGGGACCTTCAATGCTGCAGAAATGTTTTGTTACTCTTCACCAGATCTGTGCTTCGACACAATCTTGTCTCGGAGCTCTACGGACAATTCCTTCGACCTCATGGCTTGGTTTTTGCTCTGACATGCACTGCCAACTGTGGGACCTTATATAGACAGGTGTGTGTGTGTGCCTTCCCGAATCATCATGTCCAATCAATTGCATTTATCACAGGTGGACTCCAATCAAGTTGTAGCAACAGCTCAAGGATGATCAATGAAAACAGGATGCACCTGAGCTCAATTTAGAATCTCATAGCAAAGGGTCTAAATACTTATGTAAATAAGGTATTTTTTTCCCTACATTTTCTAGAATTTCTAAACCTGTTTTCGCGTTGTCGTTATGGGGTATTGTGTGTAGATTGAGGATTTTTGATTTATTTAATCCATTTTAGAATAAGGCTAACGTAACAAAATGTGGAAAAAGGCATCTGAATGCACTGTACAGATCTGCCCTTATAGGAATAATCCACTCAAAACCACACATTCCTATGATTTACGTTGTTAAATAACACAACTGAGAACAATATATGTTGTGAAAATGTTTTGCATTTCATGGTTATAGTAAGTTAGGGAGCAAAGTACAAATTGTGTAAATCTGCAGAGCTCGAGTCGACGACAAAAACCGCATTGCAAATTCTCTCCAGAAAGGGAGGCTGGCTGGCTAGCTAGGTAGGTAGCTAGCTAGAAAACGTAGCTACACACAATAATACCAGTCAATATCAGCATGTGAAGTAGTTGTAAAATCCCTGAAGCTAACTGCACTATCAATTTAGGAGTTACAATCTCACCATGTTCAACCTGGTAGAGTTTGCGTTTCTAGCTCAAAACTGTGTGTCAGGTTGCTCTGGCAACGTGCAAGGGCCGTGCAAGGAGAAAAACCACTTTGCGCCATGGTAGTTGAAGGAAGAAAGGATATTAATCTGGCAGCGCACTTAGAGTACATTTGAACAAAATATATACTTTCTTATGACGATACAGACAGATGGATGTGTTCTAGACCAGTGTAGTTCCAGTCGGTATTGGATAGAAGTTGCGGCCCTGCACGCCTGTGGGGAAAACAACCTGTGGTTACCTAGGTTACCCATTTTGCTCAAAGCAACAACAAAAAGTTCTCACTACTTAGAAAAGTGTAATATTGTGGGGCTTCCCTCATGCCAAGACCAACAACATGAACAAACAGACTATACAGCTACAAGTAATGAGTGGAGTTACAAATGGACTATACAAATGAAGTTAAATGTCATACCTGTGATTAAATATTTTACACACACATAGCTATGTGTAGGATTCTTGGACACTGCGTCCCCACATTTCCCACTCTCCCACATATGCCGAGTAGCTTGAAGCCACATGGCTCTTCTTGCAGGCTCTATTTCCCTACGTGGGAGCTTTGCAAACTGTAGGTTGGGATTTTTTACCTTGTTACATGTATATTGAACAACACAGCAGCTTATCAGGGCTCCCGAGTGGCGCAGCGGTCGAAGGCACTGCATCTCAGTGCAAGAGGCGTCACCCTGGTTCGAATCCTGACACTATCACATCCAGCCGTGATTGGGTGTCCCATAGGGCGGTGCACAATTGGCCCAGCGTCGTCCGGGTTTGGCTGGGGTAGGCCGTCATTGTAAATAAGAATTTGTTCTGAACTGACTTGCCTAGTTAAATAAATGTAAAAAAATAAGCAAGTTTTGTTATTTCTGTATAACAAAAAATCTACGGCGAAGTTGGCTCGTTTTTATAATGGGGGTCAATGGGATAGAATGTTTGTCTTTCCCAATTTGTGAGTGTGGTTGAGGAATTCCTTATTGTTTAAATATATAGAATCAGTATGCCCATACCATCATTTCTAGGGTGGATTATCCCTTTAACGTCATGCATTTGGTTTGTTTCTGTCCATGTCCAGACCTGATTGGGGACTGGGCCAGCGACAGCGCCCCAGATATCTACTCATTTGTCCCTTACGCCTGGAAGTTCAAGGTTCTCTTCCATCAGTTTGAGATGATCTGGGCTGCCAACCAGCACAACTGGATCGACTGCTCCACCAAGCAACAGGAGAATGGTGAGAGAGCTGTTGGAATTCAATGATGAACAAACACAATAATTCGCAAGAAGTAAACAAAATAGTTTATTTAGTGAACGTTTACATTTTGGCTGCACTTTTAATATTATCCCTTTTGTCTTTCAGTGTACCTGGCTGCTTGTGGGGAGACTCTGATCATTGATTTCACATTGCCTTTTAATGAGTATGTCCCTACCACCTGCAATACAAAGTTCTGTCTGAGGGTGAGTAGTTAATAGCAGATGGGATTTTTCATGATTTTCTGATCATGTGTAGTATGGAATACCCTTACAGCAGGGGTTCTCAAACTTTTTGGCTCATCAAATTTTATTGGTCATATACACATGGTTAGCAGATACATTTTAGTAATTTAGCAGACGCTCTTATCCAGAGCGACTTACAGTAGTGAATGCATACATTAGATACATTTTTTAAAATGTATTGTATTATTTTTTTTTTTGTACTGGCCCCCCGTGGGAATCGAACCCACATCCCTGACGTTGCACACACCATGCTGGCGTTGCAAACACCATGCTCTACCAACTGAGCCACAGGGAAGCCAGATGTTAATGCGAGTGTAGCGAAATGCTTGTAATACATAAAAAAACGAAATACTGCATAGTTTCCTAATAACGCGAAGCGAGGCGACCATCTCTGTCAGTACCATATCAGTCACTCCTGGGACCCCTTTTGTGATAGCAAATGTATCATGGACCCCCTCATAATCAGAACACAAATCGAGTGAGATAAAAATAGCATACAAGGAGACTTCGGCAGTGTATGTCCGGACAAACCAAGTCTCGTGGTCCTAGAATGAGACCTGCCTCTTGGCATCGGACAGAGAATTTGAGTTTTCAATCAAATGTCCTGCAATCTACAGATTTATGTAGCTGCGCGATGTTTTGTTGCCGCTTTAAAGCTAATATTCTGCAATTCTGCACATTTGTCCATACAGCAAAGAACTTAGCAGTTTTAAAGCTTAAAATTACACTGCATTTTAAAGCTTAAAATTACACTGCATTTTAAAGCTTAAATTACAGCGGTATACAAGAAGTATTGAGTTGAAAAATGTATAATTGGTGGAGTATAGGACTACTGTGGATACCAATATCCCTGTGAGCCTCCCAGACCCATGTTGAACAGGGTTAAGAACAGATATTGCGGACCCCCTGCAGTACCTCTGCGGACCCCACTTTGAGAACACCTGCCTTAAGGCGTCCGCATGCTCCCAGCCGAAACAGTTCGTGCATATATTATGGCGACATTTTGTAATGTTTTGGACTTCGGTAAGGGTTTTTTTTTTTTTCAGCCAAAGTTCGGGAGCTGAAGTCTACGCCCATTCGTCTGTGATTGGTGTACTGTAGGATTCTTCAATAGTATTTTGTCATTCAATGAGAGATGACTCGTTTTCCTGCAATTTTTTTTTTAATGAGAAATACTGCAACAAACTTCTTAGATGTAAAATACATAAAAATTAATGATTATTATTATTATTATTATTATTATAAAAAACATTGTTACCCCTTTTTTGCCCCAATTTCGTGGTATCCAATTGTCTCAACGCTGCAACTCCCGTACGGACTCGGGAGAGGTGACGGTTGAGAGCTATGCGTCCAACGAAACACAACCCAACCAAGCTGCACTGCTTCTTGACACAATGCCTACTTAACCCGGGAGCCAACTGCACCAATGTATCGGAGGAAACCACGTACACCTGGCGACTGTGTCAACGTGCACTGCGCCCGGCCCGCCACATGAGTTGCTAGTGCGCGATGGGCCAAGGACATCCATGCCGGCCAAACCCTTCCCTAACCCGGACGACGCTGGGCCAATTGTGCGCCGCCACATGGGTCTCCCGGTCGACTGCGACAGAGCCTTGACTCAAACCCAGAATCTCTAGTGGCACAGCTAGCACTGCGATGCAGTGCCTTAGACCGCTGCACCACTCGGGAGGCCAAATTACCGATTTCTTGAGTTATCTTCGATTAATTCAGACTATTTTGAGTAAGTCTATAATGGCTACGGCATCTCCTGACTAACTTGCCCTCCAAATATACCTCTGCTGTTTTCAATCAGGATCTCAGCGATCACTGCCTCATTGCCTGCATCTGTTATGGGTCCGCGGTCAAACGACCACCCCTCATCACTGTCAAACGCTCCCTAAAACACTTCTGTGAGCAGGCCATTCTAATCGACCTGGCCCGGATATCCTGGAAGGATATTGACCTCATCCCGTCAGTAGAGGATGCCTGGCTGTTCTTTAAAAGTAATTTCCTCACCAGCTTGAATAAGCATGCCCCTTTTCAATTTTTTTTTAACTAAGAACGGATATATAGCCCTTGGTTCTCTCCAGACCTGACTGCCCTCGACTAGCACAAAAACATCCTGTGGCATACTGCACTAGCATCGAATAGTCCCCGCGATATGCAACTTTTCAGGGAAGTTGGGAACAAATACACACAGTCAGTTAAGACTAGCATTTTCAAACAGAAATTTGCATCCTGTAGCTTTAACTCCATAAAGTTCTGGGACACTGTAAAGTCCATGGAGAATAAGAGCACCTCCTGCCCACTGCACTGAGGCTAGGAAACACTGTCACTACCGATAAATCCACGACAATTGAGAATTTCAATAAGCATTTCATCTCGGCTGGCCATGCTTTCCTCCTGGCTACCCCAACCCTGGCCAACAGCTCCACACCCCCAGCAACTACTTGCCCAAGCCTCCCCAGCTTCTCCTTCACCCAAATCCAGATAGCAGATGTTCTGAAAGAGCTGCAAAACCTGGACCCGCACAAATCATTTGGGCTAGACAATCTGGACCCTCTCTTTCTAAAATGATCCGCCACCATTGTTGCAACCCTTATTACCAGTCTGTTCAGCCTCTTTCGTATCGTCCGATGTTCCTAAAGATTGGAAAGCTGCCGCGGTCATCCCCCTCTTCATAGGGGGTGACACTCTAGACCCAAACTGCTACAGACCTATATCCATCCTGCCCCGCCTTTCTAAAGTCTTCGAAAGCCAAGTTAACAAACAGATCAATGACCATTTCGAATCCCACTGTACCTTCTCCGCTGTGCAATCCGGTTTCCGAGCTGGTCACGGGTGAACCTCAGCCACGCTCAAGGTCCTAAACGATATCATAACCGCCATCGATAAAATACAATACTGTGCAGCTGTCTTCATCGACCTGGCCAAGGCTTTCGACTCTGTCAATCACCGTATTCTTATCGGCAGACTCAAAAGCCTTAGTTTCTCAAATGACTGCCTCGCCTGGTTCACCAACTACTTCTCAGATGGAGTTCAGTGTGTCAAATCGGAGGGCCTGTTGTCCGGACCTCTGGCAGTCTCTATGGGGGTACCACAGGGTTCAATTCTCGGGCCGACTCTCTTCTCTGTATATATCAACAATGTCGCTCTTGCTGCGGGTGATTCCTTGATTCACCTCTACGCAGACGACACCATTCTGTATACATCTGGCCCTTCTTTGGACACTGTGTTAACAAACCTCCAAACGAGATTCAACGCCATACAACACTCCTTCCGTGGCCTCCAACTACTTTTAAACACTAGTAAAATGAAATGCATGCTCTTCAACCGATCGTTGCCCGCACCCGCCCGCCCAACTAGTATCACTACTCTGGACAGTTCTGACTTAGAATATGTGGACAACTATAAATAAATACCTAGGTGTCTGGCTAGACTGTAAACTCTCCTTCCAGACTCATATTAAGCATCTCCAATCCAAAATTAAATCTAGAATTGGCTTCCTATTTCGCAACAAAGCCTCCTTCACTCATGCTGCCAAACTTACCCTCGTAAAACTGACTGTCCTACCAATCCTCGACTTCGGCAATGTCATTTACAAAATAGCCTCCAACACTCTACTCATCAAATTGGATGCAGTCTATCACAGTGCCATTCGTTTTGTCACCAAAGCCCCATATACCACGCACCACTGCGACCTGTATGCTCTCGTTGGCTGGCCCTCGCTACATATTTGCCAGACCCACTGGTTCCAGGTCATCTATAAGTCTTTGCTAGGTAAAGCCCCACCTTATCTCAGCTCACTGGTCACCATAACACCCACCCGTAGCATGCGCTCCAGCAGGTATATCTCACTGGCCATCCCCAATGCCAATTCCTCCTTTGGCTGCCTTTCCTTCCAGTTCTCTGCTGCCAATGACTGGAACGAATTGCAAAAATCGCTCAAGTTGGAGACTTATATCTCCCTCACTAACTTTAAGCTTCAGCTATCTGAGCAGCTTACCGATCGCTGCATCTGTACACAGCCCATCTGTACACAGCCCATCTGTAAATAGCCCATCCAACTACCTACCTCATCCCCATATTGTTTTTATTTACTTTTTTTGCTCTTTTGCACACTAGTATATCTACTTGCACATCATCATCTGCACATATATTATTCATGTTAATTTGATAAATTGTAATTACTTTGCTACTATGGCCTATTTATTGCCTTACCTCCTTACGCCATTTCCACACACTGTATATAGATTTTTCTATTTTGTTATTGACTGTACTTTTGATTATCCCACGTGTAACTCTGTTGTCGTTTTTTTGTTGCACTGCTTTGCTTTATCTTGGCCGTGTCGCAGTTGTAAATGAGAACTAATAAATGTTTATTCATTAAAATCTCAAAATGGGCAAACCAGTACTATTGCTGTTTTTTTTGCGTTTTTAAGGGAGTCCGTGAGCACACTCATTCGGTTCGCCTAGCCGCCAGCCTAACTGAAGCATGCTGATGCATTTACTGTACTTAACCCATGTGGGCACTCATAAGTCTGCGTCTCTGTGTAAACCCCAGGCTGAAGACACAGACCTGAGGCTGTCCCTGCCAGACTGCCACCCCAGCAGGTACCCGCTGCTCACCCTGGCCAAGGACTACCAGAACAGCAAGTTGCCCCCTGACATGTGCATGCCTGTGGAGAGCCAGGGTCAGAGCCATAGCGGCCCGCCCAAACTCAACAAGCCCCGCTGGAGGAACATCACCCATGCAGAGTGAGTTAGACCCACGAGCTCTTTTATTTTACAGTATTCCACCAGTATTTACCCATAATTTACTAACAAATTGTGTGGTTGTGCCTTGTGGTGCTTGTTTAATTGAGAAATAAGTAAATCATTTGTTTCTTGTTCTCCAGGGCTGGCTGGGTGGATTGTTGGACTGTCCCAAACTTCCTGCTCATCATTGATTACACCTGGCACCCTATCTATCCTCAGAAAGCAGACGAACAGCTCAAGCAGTCCTGTAAACAGATGCCTCCTATGTTTTAAGTTCATGTCTGTGTTAATACGTGTATACTGTTCATATGTCTGTTTATCTGTGGTCACCAAACCTTTCTGAACCAAGATTATTTTCTGAGTCTACCGCTGAGCCGAGATCTACTGCTCAGAATGTTTTAAAAACATAACTTAAAACACGTATGCCTATGCAACATGAACCTATTAAAACCAGTTCTGTAGCAATGAGGTTTGTGCAGTAGGCTATAGACCCAGTTCATTATCACTGCATATTGGCTATGCTTGAATTGCCCTGCCAATGTTAATCTTCTTAGGCCATTTTAAAATGATATTTCAAAACTTGAAGTATATGATCACACTGGTAATATATCATCATTTGTTGTATTACTTGTGAGGCACAGCTGAGTGAGCATGAATTTAAACAATTTGCTTTCTTTATTTTACTGGATTGATGGTGCCTGCATCTGATGGTCAGTCTCAGTCGAGGGAGAGCATCAAGAGGGTCTGCCTCTCATGATCTGATCGTCCCTCAGCTCTCTCCCTTCACTAAGACTGACCAAAAGGGGACACCGTCTTCCAGCTGATGGCAAGGCTTTATCATCAGGTTTTTTTAAATAATTTTTTTGTGATCGACAAGGAATGCCTTGGAGATAGACCAGTCAATCGCGATCCACTGTTTGGTGACCACTGGTTTATATGGTCTTAATCTGTGCTTATGTATGCGAGTGTTTCTCCTTCCCTGCAGTGTCGGAGATGGAGGATGCCATGCTGTCGTCCTTGCGCCCCCCTGAGCACTCGTCTGTACCCCAACCTCCTCCGCCTCGCCGCTCTGCCCCTAACAGCAGAGTGATCACAGACCCCTCAGAGCTGACCCCTGACAGGCTCCACGTGGAGATGGAGATGTCCCCCGACTCCCAGATCATCCTCTACGGGCCCCTGCTCAAGGCCCTCGTCTCCATCAAGGTACAGTCAGGGACACAACACACAGACTCCAGTGACTCATCCTAAAACCTTCCCAGGGATGGTAAATGGGGAAATTTGAGGAAATCTGAGGGATGAGTCATAAGATTGATCCATCCACCCTTCCCTCCTCCTTTCTGCAGGAGAACTACTTTGGCGAGGACGACATGTACACAGACTTTGAGGAGGCGGTGTCCAGCCCTGTGCTGTCCTACCTGTCCACCTCCTCCATCCTGGGCTGGTCTCCACTGGGCCTGGACAATGACGGCAGGGTTGTTGCCACCCTTCACCCCCTGGCCCTGCGTCCCTGGGACATCACCGTCCTCATCAACCTCTACAAGGTGCACGGACGCCTGCCTATGGTAAGTCCACCCACCCATCCAACAACCAGCCATTTCTATCAACAAATAACACATTATGGGTCTACCAGCACCACTTTGTGTCAGTTCTAGGACTGGAGATACCCCTAAACCCACCCATTCTTCTAACTCTTTCCACGTGTCTGGACAGCACTGCGGCAGCGACAGTCCTGAGTGCCCCTCTGGGTTCTTAGAGAGGCTCTGTTTTGAGATGAAGAAGGGCTATAAGGAGACCATGCTCCAGCTTGTGCTCTCCCCGGCTCATATCTTCATCAGTGACAACTACCAGGTGAGTCGACCACAATCGATGGGACCATCTTTAGGGATGCATTCATACAGGAACCCTCCACCTTCTCTCCAAAGGGTGCACTTGTTCATTTTCACAAGGATTTGAAAGCATTGGATTGGTGTAGATATGACGCAGTACATGGTTTATGATTGTATGCTTAAGCAGTAGCCCTGGGTTTGTTATTACAGGAGCCTCAGAGCTAAGAGCTTAGAGCTTTACCTGAAATGCCCTGGTAATCTCTTCCCTCATGCAATGACCTTCAGAACTGACTTCTGCTGAGGATAATGGACAGCTGAGTTTTGTTGTTGCTCAGTATTTTGAGAGTACAGTGAATGTCGATCAACTGGCTAAAAATTTGAATGGCACAGAAGCACATTGCACAATACTACCATCTGACAATCAAACTGCAGAAAATAGCCATTCTAAGAGGTATTTTTGTGGTGTCTGCATGTGATGGGTGTATGATAGATGTACAGGTAACTGCCAAAATAAAGGAAACACCAACATAGTGTCTTAATAGGGCGTTGGGCACAGCTTCAACGCTCCTTGGCATAGATTCTAAAGGTGTCTAGAACTCTATTGGAGGGATGTGACACCATTCTTCCATGAGAAATGCCATCATTGTTGTTTTGTTGATGGTGGTGGAAAACACTGTCTCAGGCGCCACTCCAGAATCTCCCATAAGTGTTCAATTGGGTTGAGGTCTGGTGACTGAGACACACACACTTTAAACCCACTATGCTCCTTTGAGAGCCCTCTTTCAAAGTCACTGAGATCTCTTCGAGCCATGGTAAGCAAAATAATTGGCAACTGAGCATGAAGGGATGTTAATTGCTTTATTAACTTAGGAACCACACCAGTGTGAAAGCACCTGCTTTCAATATACTTTGTATCCCTCATTTACTCAAGTGTTTCCTTTATTTTGTTACCTGTACATGTGCATGCATAATGTAGAACCACAAAATGTTTGTTTCTGTGATGCGTATATATGCATATTTGAAGCTAATTCCATCTGTCTTTACACTGCAAAAAGTTATTATTAATATTATTACCTGTGTCCACACAGCGGCCCACATCTGATGGTGTTCTGAGGGACGGCCACCTGAGTCTGTCTGGCCTGCAGATGCGTGCCCACGCCATGTTCTCAGCTCAGGGGCTGCCTCTAGGCACAGACACCCTGGAGTACGCCTGGCTCATAGACATGCAGGCTGGGGCCCTCACTGGGAGAGTCACCGTGCCACAGGTCTGTGTGTACTACTGCTGTGTGTGTGTACGCGTTTTCTATTTTGTGTATATCTAATGAATGTGTTGTTCCTCAGCTGGCCAGTGTGATGGAGTGGGGTGAGACGTACATGTTCCACGTCTTCTCCCGGGAGTTCCAGCTGGAGCAGCCCAAGCCCTCTGTCATCTGCCAGCACGGGGTGGACCGCCGTGTGTGTGACTCCAAGGTAATACGTTCCCACTTTTTCTGCGCATGGAAATCACACACTTGAAAATCTGTAGTTTGTGAAATCTACTGCTTTTGTATATTTGTTTAAAAATGTGAGTCTGACCTCCGAAGGCAATAATTAACCATTGTAACTATTCTGTTCTCTACTTTCGTAGATGTCCTGCCTGCCTGGACACTGTCGGACGTCTGAGGAGCTCAAATACACCATGACCCGTCTGGCTGTGGATGGGGCTGACCTCTTCATAGTGGAGCACAGCTGTGCAGCCAACATCAAGGTAACACAAGTCTTCCACACTAGAACAAAAATGTGTAATGTTTGTATTTATTATGGATCCCCATTAGCTGCTGCCAAAGCAGCAGCTACTCTTCCTGGGGTCCAGCAAAATGAAGGCAGTTTATACCATTTTAAAACATTACAATACATTCACAGATTTCACAACACACTGTGTGCCCTCAGGCCCCTACTCCACCACTACCACATATCTACAGTACTAAATCCACGTGTATGTATAGTTTGTGTGTATGTGTATGCATGTGTCTGTGCCAATGTTTGTGTTGCTTCACAGTCCCCGCTGTCCCATAAGGTGTTTTTATTTGTTTATTTTTTGTTATCAAATTTTACTGCTTGCGTCAGTTACTTGATGTGGAATAGAGTTCCATGTAGTCATGGCTCTATGTAGTACTGTGTGCTTCCCATAGTCTGTTCTGGACTTGGACTGTGAAGAGACCTCTTGTGGCATGCCTTGTGGGGTATGCATGGGTGTCCGAGCTGTGTGCCAGTAGTTTAGACAGACAGCTCAGTGCATTCATCATGGCAATACCTCTCATAAATAAAAGTAGTGATGAAGTCAATCTCTCCTCCACTTTCAGCCAGGAGAGACTGACATGCATATTATTAATATTAGCTCTTTGTGTACATCCAAGGGCCAGACATGCTGCCCTGTTCTGAGCCAATTGCAATTTTCATAAGTCCTTTTTTGTGGCACCTGACCACACGACTAAACAGTAGTCAAGGTGCGACAAAACTAGGGCCTGTTGTTAAGAAGGCAGAGCATCGCTTTATTATAGACAGACTTCTCCCCATCTTAGCTACTACTGCATCAGTATGTTTTGACCATGACAGTTTACAATCTAGGGTTACTCCAAGCAGGTTAGTCATCTCAACTTGCTCAATTTCCACATTTATTTATTACAAGATTTGGTTTAGGGTTTAGTGAGTGTTTTGTTCCAAATATAATGCTTTTAGTTTTATAAATATTTAGGGCTAACTTATTCCTTGCCACCCACTCTGAGACTAACTGCAGCACTTTGTTGAGTGTTTGGATAAAATGACGCCGGAAGAAATGGCAGCAGTTTTACGGGCGCCCAACCATGTTTCTGCAACCGTATCTTATGGCAAAAAAGAGCTTCTGGATATCAGGACAGCGATCACTCACCTCGGCTTAGACGGAGATTTTTTCTACAACCAAGCAGGACGCACAAGATATTCTCCAAACACCCCACAGGGCCAACATCCCCATTATTTGCAAGAGGAAGCAACGCAGGTACAGAGGACAAAGAGCCGGATGCCTGGTCAGGACCCGGAGAAGGCGAGTGGGAAAGCTGCCGTTACCGTCAATTCTACTCGCCAACGTGCAATCATTGGACAATAAACTAGATGAGGTACGATCACGAATATCCTACCAACGGGACATCAAAAACTGTAATATCTTATGTTTCACGGAATCGTGGCTGAATGACGACATGGATATTCAGCTAGCGGGATATACGTTGCACCGGCAAGATAGAACAGCACACTCCGGTAAGACAAGTGGGGGTGGTCTGTGCACATTTGTAAACAACAGCTGGTGCACGAAATCTAAGGAAGTCTCTAGATTTTGCTCGCCTGAAGTAGAGTATATTGTGATAAATTGCAGGCCACACTACTTGCCTACAGAGTTTTCAGCTATACTTTTCGTGGCTGTTTATTTACCACCACAGACAGATGCTGGCACTAAGACCGTACTGTCAGCTGTATAAGGAAATAAGCAAACAGGAATCCACTCACCCAGAGGCGGCGCTCCTAGTGGCCAGAGACTTTAATGCAGGGAAACTTCAATCGGTAATACCAAATTTCTATCAACATGTTAAATGTGCAACCAGAGGGAAAATAAATTCTAGATCACCTGTACTCCACACAGAGACGCGTACATAGCTATCCCTCGCCCTCCATTTGGTAAATATGACCACAACTCTATCCTCCTGATTCCTGCTTACAAGCAAAAATTAAAGCAGGAAGCACCAGTGACTCGGTCTATAAAAAAGTGGTCAGATGAAGCAGATGCTAAACGACAGGACTGTTTTGCTATCACAGACTGGAACATGTTCCGGGATTCTTCCGATGGCATCGAGGACGTAGTCCCCACAGTGACTGTACGTACATACCCCAACCAGAAGCCATGGATTACAGGTAACATTCGCATTGAGCTAAAGGGTAGAGCTGCCACTTTCAAGGTGCGGGACTCTAACCTGGAAGCTTACAAGAAATCCTGCTATGCCCTGCGACGAACCATCAAACAAGCAAAGCGTCAATACAGGACTGAGATTGAATCATACTACACCGGCTCCGACGCTCGTCTTATGTGGCAAGGCTTGCAAACTATTACAGACTACAAAGGGAAGCACAGCTGCGAGCTGCCTAGTGACACACGCCTACCAGACGAGTTAAATCACTTCTATGCTCGCTTCGAGGCAAGCAACACTGAGGCATGCATGAGACGATCAGCTGTTCCGGACGACTGTGTGATCACGCTCTCCGTAGCCGACGTGAGTAAGACCTTTAAACCGGTCAACATACACAAGGCTGCGGGGCCAGACGGATTACCAGGACGTGTGCTCTGGGCATGTGTTGACCAACTGGCAGGTGTCTTCACTGACATTTTCAACAAGTCCCTGATGGAGTCTGTAATACCAACTTGTTTCAAGCAGACCACCATAGTCCCTGTGCCCAAGAACCCAAAGAACCCACCTGCCTAAATGACTACATACCCATAGCACTCACGTCCGTAGCCATGAAGTGCTTTGAAAGGTTGGTAATGGCTCACATCAACACCATTATCCCAGAAATCCTAGACCCACTCCAATTTGCATACCGCCCAAACAGATCCACAGATGATGCAATCTCTATTGCACTCCACACTGTCCTTTCCCACCTGGACAAAAGGAACACTTATGTGATAATGCTATTCATTGACTACAGCTCAGCGTTCAACACCATAGTACCCTCAAAGCTCATCACTAAGCTAAGGATCCTGGGACCAAACACCTCCCTCTGCAACTGGATCCTGGACTTCCTGACGGGCCGCCCCCAGGTGGTGAGGGTAGGTAGCAACACATCTGCCACGCTGATGCTCAACACTGGAGCTCCTCAGGGCTGCGTGCTCAGTCCCCTTCTGTACTCCCTGTTCACCCACGACTGCATGGCCAGGCACGACTCCAACACCATCATTAAGTTTGCAGACGACACAACAGTGGTAAGCCTGATCAACGACGAGACAGCCTATAGGGAGGAGGTCAGAGACCTGGCCGGGTGGTGCCAGAATAACAACCTATCCCTCAACGTAACCAAGACTAAGGAGATGATTGTGGACTACAGGAAAAGGAGGACCGAGCACGCCCCCATTCTCATCGATGGGGCTGTAGTGGAGCAGGTTGAGAGCTTCAAGTTACTTGGTGTCCACATCAACAACAAACTAGAATGGTCCAAACACACCAAGACAGTCGTGAAGAGGGCACGACAAAGCCTATTCCCCCTCAGGAAACTAAAGATTTGGCATGGGTCCTGAGATCCTCAAAAGGTTCTACAGCTGCAACATCGAGAGCATCCTGACTGGTTGCGTCACTGCCTGGTACGGCAATTGCTCGGCCTCTGACCACAAGGCACTACAGAGGGTAGTGCGTACGGCCCAGTACATCACTGGGGTTAAGCTGCCTGCCATCCAGGACCTCTACACCAGGCGGCGTCAGAGGAAGGCCCTAAAAATTGTCAAAGACCCCAGCCACCCCAGTCATAGACTGTTCTCTCTACTACCGCATTTCAAGCGGTACCGGAGTGCCAAGTCTAGGACAAAAAGGCTTCTCAACAGTTTTTACCCCCAAGCCACAAGACTCCTGAACAGGTAATCAAATGGCTACCCGGACTATTTGCATTGTGTGCCCCCCCCCCCAACCCCCCTTTTTACGCGGTTGCTACTCTCTGTTTATCATATATGCATAGTCACTTTAACTATACATTCATGTACATACTACCTCAATTGGGCCGACCAACCAGTGCTCCCGCACATTGGCTAACCGGGCTATCTGCATTGTGTCCCGCCACCCAACACCTGCCAACCCCTCTTTTACGCTACTGCTACTCTCTGTTCATAGCTACATGTACATACTACCTCAATCAGCCCGACTAACCGGTGTCTGTATGTAGCCTCGCTACTGTATATAGCCTGTCTTTTTTTACTGTTGTTTTATTTCTTTACTTACCTATTGTTCACTTAATACCTTTTTTGCACTATTGGTTAAGTAAGCATTTAAGTAAGCATTTCACTAAGTAAGCATTTCACTGTAAGGTGTTGTATTCGGCGCACGTGACAAATAAATGTTGATTTGAGTGTTGCAGTCGTTTCAGTCGCTGTAGTAGCTGACGTGTATAGTGTTGATTCATCCGCATACATAGAAACTCTGGCTTTACTGAAAGTCAGTGGCATGTCGTTAATACAAATTGAAAAAAGCAAGGGGCCTAAACAGCTACCCTGGGAAATTCCTGATTCTAACTGGGTTATAATTGATAGGGTTCCATTAAAGGACACCCTCTGTGTTCTGTTAGACAAGTAACTCTTTATCCACATTATAGCAGGGGGTGTAAAGCCATAACACGTACATTTTAACAGCAGCAGACTATGATCAGTAATGTCAAATGCTGCACTGAAGTCTATCAGCCAATCATCAGTCATTTGTGTGTAAGTGCTGTGCTTGTTGAGTGTCCTTCGCTATAAGCATGCTGAAATTCTGTTGTCAATTTGTTTACTGTAAAATAGCATTGTATCTGGTCAAACACCATTTTTTCCCCAGAAGTTTACTAAGGGTTGGTCGGCTATTTGAGCCAGTAAGGGGGCTTTACTATTCTTGGGTAGCGGAATGACTTTAGCTTCCCTCCAGGCCTGAGGGCACACGTTTGAGGACAGGAGTTGAGAAACACTGCTCCAATTCTGTCTTTACCTAGACGGGTGCCATCCGACTAGCCAACTGCAACCTGCACAACCAGGCAGTGGGAGAAGGGATCAGTGCTGTGGTGCAGGATGTCCATATCCACCAGTACATCGAACAGCAGCAGCCCCAGTCAGACGGGGTCCGACCAGGACCCTCTCCAGGTCAGGGCTTAGGGCTGGGCCAGCCCGCTGTACTGCGGAGATCCTTCTGGTTGGAGGCTGGCTCAGTCAACTTCGCCCTGATCACGGCTGACGTGGCACTGGCTGCGGACCACCCGGCCAAGTACGAGGTGCAGAGGCAATTCCTGGAGCTCCATGATGCTCACACCAAGAGGTAGGAATGGAGGAAGGAAGGAATGAATACACTTTATTGATCCCAAAGAAATTGGGTAGAAATGGATCCCTAGAGAAAATTGGTCTTGCCACCACCAGTAGCAATCACAGACATAGACTAGACAGACACACATGCATACATCAGAGAACAGAAACATGAGCGCTCTCTCTCTCTCCCTCTTTCCTTTCTTCCCAGGCTATGGTTCCTGTGGCCAGATGAGACTGGTCGCAACAAGCGCAGCAGGAACAAGTGTGGTTGCCTGGGGGGCTGTCGTTTCTACGGGGGCACCAACACGGGCCTGGACTTCTTCCATCTGGAGGAGATGACCCCCTCCTGCAGCTTGGCCTTCTCCTCCTCTAGCGTTGAGTCAGACATGTGCTACGGCCAATCACTGCTGCAGCCTGGAGAGTGGATCGTCACCAAGGAGACGCCCAAGCTGTCTAACGGTACGAGTGTTTCAATGTATTTATCAAAATAAATAAAACATTTTCACTGGGATTGTAGACTGACACAGAGGTCATATCTGGGTTCACTGTGAAAGTTGTGTTAAATGATAGGGTTGCTGGTCCATTTTAGCTTTGATCTGTGTATCTGGAACACACCCAACCTACAGTACTGTGACATACTGTGTATTCCCTCTTGTAGGTAAGGGTGTGGGGGTGAAGGGAGACACCTGTACCCCCAGTCCGGCCCCAGAGCTCGGAATACGGGGCCAACACCTGAGCCTGCAGGTGCCTCCGCGCTCCCACAGTTCGGCCTCTTCCGAGGAAAATAGTTCCTCCAGCGCTGCATTGCCCCTACTGGCCGGGGAGAGGGACAGCCCGTCTCCTAGCACTGAGGAACGCATGTTCCCCATGAACGGCAAGAGCACTGCAGAGTGAGTAGCAGATGAGTGCAGCACGAGTGCAACATGCATACAGTGTTTACACACATTCACAATTCGCCAACAGCCCATATACTAGTGAAGTAGCTGACAAAGTGGATTATGTTGGTATTCTCAACCCCTCCTTCTCTCCTCACAGTACTCTTACAGAACTCCCTGAGGGCACCCCAGTGTCCCCCAACAGTGCCCAGGAGCACTCCTCTCTCCGCTCACCCCTCAAGCGCCAGTCCTCCGTGCAATCTGGCCGGCTGGGCAGCACCAAGAGCCTGTCGGCGGCAGTCTTCACCGACAAGCCCCCACCGCCCCTTTCTGGCGTCCAGTTCAGCAGTGAGGTCTCCCGTAGCGACGAGAACGTCCTGGACTCTCCTCGCCAGCGCCGGAGCTACAGCTCCTTCCCGTTCACGCCGTCCGCAGACTCCAGCACCTTCCACCAGTATCGCTCAGCAGACTCCAGCATGTCGGTGGCAGACAGCGAGGCTTACTTTTCAGCAACAGAGGACTTTGAGCCCATCAGCAGTGCAGACGAAGGTCCAGGCACCTACCCTGGCAGGAAGAAGAAGAGGAGGCAGCAGCAGATGCAGTATCAGCCCCAGCAGCAGCCCTACCACATGGACCACTACAGGTTGGACCTGTACCTGCTAAATGACTGCCCCTCCAGTCCGACACTTCCCCCTCTTACCTAACCTTTCTCTTTCTTAGTAAAATAAAGGGAAACAATGCATGATTACTGTAGTTAAACCAATCTGTTGTGAATCTGATTCCAGCCGAAATTCCATCTACCACAGTGTGGAGGGACCTCTCACCTATGTGTTGAACGGGGATCTCATCACAGAGCCCAGGCCCCTGCCCATGCCCCCCCTGCTGCCCCCGCTGCCAGCCCACCCAATCCCCGGCCATCAGTCGCAGGCCTCCTTTGTGTCAGCCATGGGGTTGGAGGAGGAGGGCTCAGTGGAGGTGGAGAAGAGTCCAGAGCCAGGCCTGGTGACTCGACAGCCCCATGTCATGGCCTGCTACCAGAGCTACCTGGCCCACTACCAGGTAAGGCGGGTACACAATATTGTATTATCCTGAACTAATTATTATTATATGATTTGATCAGAAAATGAAGACGTATCGTACGGCAACGTGACAACCCTGTATGATTGTCTGTCAGGTAGAATAGGGAATCATGTCTGCTCTATTCATTATGTCTTCAACCTTCTGACCGTTTGTCCTTCTGAATACACCTCAGGTGTCCAACTGGTCTCAGAAGCAGCCCACCAATAAGAGGACCTCCAAGTCCTCACTGCACCGCCCCCTGGACCTGGACACGCCCACCAGTGAGGAGAGCTCCACCTCCTTCGACCAGCTCTCTGTTCCCAGCTTTAAGGTAAGAAACACACACTATATAGATCAGGGGTATTCAACTACTATTTGAGAAGGTTCGGTCAGGCAAATTTCCTAGGTTGCAAGGGTCCGGATGGATATTGTCATTTTTCGGCATGGTAACAAACCCCCACCTTGCAAAGCATTTTACCACAAACTGCTCACACCCGTCTTGTTGGAGACAGAACATTTTGCAGTTTTAAAGCACATTTCCTGCAATCCTACACACCCTACACAGTGACTCAACAGAATCTTTATGGGCCCCCTTGGGGTCGAGGCCCCTGGGCACGTAATCTGGCCATGATAACAACAAGATTTAGATGGGTAAGATAGCTGGTTAGCCTACCTAGCTAACATGCTCTAGTTGATCAACTGGACATTTCTGACAAGGTCTGTCAGTGAATGACATGAGGAAAACGGCCCATGCTCTACCACATTTAGAAATTCCTCCTTGTGCCTTCTACTTTTACAGCTACCAAGAGCAGTAAGTTAAAAGCCTGACTGATTTCCTTTAAAAAAAAATACATATACATACATACATACATACATACATACATACATACATACATACATACATACATACATACATACATACATACATACATACATACATACATACATACATACATACATACTTCTGTTCAAAAAGTTTGGGGTCACTAAGAAATGTCCTTTTTTGTGAAAGAAAAGCAATTTTTTTTGTCCATTTAAAATAACATCAAATTGATCAGAAATACAGTGTAAATGTTGTAAATGACTATCGTAGCTGGAAACGGCTGATTTTTAATGGAATATCTACATAGGTCGTACAGAGGCCCATTATCAGCAACCATCACTCCTGTGTTCCAATGCCACATTGTGTTAGCTAATCCAAGTTGATCATTTTAAAAGGCTAATTGATCATTACAAAAACATTTTGCAATTGTTAGCACAGCTGAAAACTGTTGTCCTGATTAAAGAAGCAATAAAACTGTCCTTTAGACTAGTTGTGTATCTAGAGCATCAGCATTTGTGGGTTTGATTACAAGGCTCAAAATGACCAGAAACAAAACTTTATTCTGAAACTCATCAGTCTATTCATGTTCTGAGAAATGAAGGCTATTCCATGCGAGAAATTGCCAAGAAACTGAAGATCTTGTGCAACGCTTTATACTACTCCCTTCACAGAACAAACTGGCTCTAACCAGAATAGAAAGAGTGGGAGGCCCCGGTGCACAACTGAGCAAGAGGACAAGTACATTAGAGTGTCTAGTTTGAGAAACAGACGCCTCACAAGTCCTCAACTGGCAGCTTCATTAAATAGTACCCGCAAAACACCAGTGAAGAGGAGACTCCGGGATGCTGGCCTTGTAGGCAGAGTTGCAAAGAAAAAGCCATATCTCAGACTGACCAATAAAAAGAAGAGATTAAGACACAGGATAGAGGAACTCTGCCTCGAAGGCCAGCATCCCGGAGCCGCCTCTTCACTGTTGACGTTGAGACTGGTGTTTTGTGGGTACTATTTAATGAAGCTGCCAGTTGAGGACTTGTGAGGGGTCTGTTTCTCAAACTAGACATTTCTAAGTGACCCCAAACTTTTGAAATGTTATTTACATACATGCATGCATGCATACATACACTTAGGTTGTAGTCATTAAAATTCGTTTTTCAACCACTCCACAAATGTCTTGTTAAAAAACTATAGTTTTAGCAAGTCGGTTAGGACGTCTACTTTGTGCATGACACAAGTAATTTTTCCAACAATTGTTTACAGACAGATTATTTTACTTATAATTCACAATTCCAGTGGGTCAGAAGTTTACATACACTAAGTTGACTGTGCCTTTAAACAGCTTGGAAAATTCCAGAATAGGATGTCATGGCTTTAGAAGCTTCTGATAGGCTAATTGACATCATTTGAGTCAATTGGAGGTGTACTCATGGATGTATTTCAAGGCCTACCTTCAAACTCAGTGCCTCTTTGCTTGACATCATGGGAAAATCAAAAGGAATCAGCCAAGACCTCAGAAAAAAAATTGTTGACCTCCACAAGTCTGGTTCATCCTTGGGAGCAATTTCCAAATGCCTGAAGGTACCATGTTCATCTGTACAAACAATAGTATGCAAGTATAAACACCATGGGACCACGCAGCCGTTATACTGCTCAGGAAGGAGACACGTTCTGTTTCCTAGAGATTAACATACTTTGGTGCGAAAAGTACAAATCAATCACAGAACAACAGCAAAGGACCTTGTGAAGATGCTGGAGGAAACAGGTACAAACGTGTCTATCGAGAGTAAAACGAGTCCTAATAATCTGAAAGGCCGCTCAGCAAGGAAGAAGCCACTGCTCCAAAACCGGCATAAAAAAGCCAGACTACGGTTTGCAACTGCACATGGGGACAAAGATCGTACTTTTTGGAGAAATGTCCTCTGGTCTGATGAAACAAAAAATAATGACCATCGTTATGTTTAGAGGAAAAAGGGGGAGGCTTGCAAGCCGAAGAACACCATCCCAACTGTGAAGCACGGGGGTGGCAGCATCATGTTGTGGGGGTGCTTTGCTGCAGGAGGGACTGGTGCACTTCACAAAATAGGTGGCATCATGAGGCAGGAAAATTCTGTGGATATATTGAAGCAACATCTCAAGACATCAGTCAGGAAGTTAAAGCTTGGTTGCAAATGGGTCTTCCAAATGGATAATGACCCCAAGCATACTTCCAAATTTGTGGTAAAATGGCTTAAGGACAACAAAGTCAAGGTATTGGAGTGGCCATCACAAAGCCCTGACCTCAATCCTATAGAAAATTTGTGGGCAGAACTGAAAAAGCGTATGCGAGCAAGGAGGCCTACAAACCTGACTCAGTTACACCAGCTCTGTCAAGAGGAATGGGCCACAATTCACCCAACTTATTGTGGGAAGCTTGTGGAAGGCTACCCGAAACGTTTGACCCAAGTTAAACAAGGCAATGCTACCAAATACTAATTGAGTGTATGTAAACTTCTGACCCACTGGGAATGTGATGAAAGAAATAAAAGCTGAAATTAATAATTCTTTCTACTATTATTCTGGCATTTCACATTCTTAAAATAAAGTGGTGATCCTAACTGACCTAAAACAGGGAATTTTTACTAGGATTAAATGTCAGGAGTTGTGAAAATCTTAGTTTTAAATGTATTTGGCTAAGGTGTATGTAAACTTCAGACTTCAACTGTATATATACTGTATACACACAGTACCAGTCAAAACTTTGGACACCTACTCATTCAGGGACTTTTCTTTATATTTACTATTTTCTCATTGTAAAATAATGGTGAAGACATCAGAACTATGAAATAACACATATGGAACCAAAAAAGTGTTAAACAAATCAAAATATATTTTAGATTCTTCAAAGTAGGCACCATTTGCCTTGAGAGCTCTGCACACTTGGCATTCTCTCAACCAGCTTCACCTGGAATGCTTTTCCAAATGTCTTGAAGGAGTTCCCACGTTTGCTGAGCACGTGTTGGCTGCTTTTCCTTCACTCTGCATTCCAACTCATCCCAAACCATCTCAATTGGGTTGAGGTCGGGTGATTGTGGAGGCCAGGTCATCTGATGCAGCACCATCACTCTCCTTCTTGGTCAAATAGCCCTTACAGAGCCTGGAGGTAGGTTGGGTCATTGTCCTGTTGAAAAACAAATGAGAGTCCCACTAAGCTGAAACCAGATGGGATGGCGTATCGCTGCAGAATACTGTGGTAGCCATGCTGGTAAAGTGTGCCTTGAATTCTAAGTAAATCACAGACAGTGTCACCAGCTAAGCACCAGCACACCTCAATGCTTCACGGTGGGAACCACACATGCAGAGATCATCCTTTCACCTACTCTGCGTCTCACACAGACATGGCGGTTGGAACCAAAAATCTAAGATTTGGCCTCATCAGACCAAAGGACAGATTTCCACCGGTCTGATGTCCATTGCTTGTGTTTCTTGGCCCAAGCAAGTCTCTTCTTCTTATTGGTGTCCTTTAGTAGGGGTGTCTTTGCAGACATTCAACCATGAAGGCCTGATTCACACAGTCTCCTCTGAACAGTTGATGTTGAACTCTGAAGCATTTATTTGGGCTGCAATTTCTGAGGCAGGTAACTCTAATAAACTTATCCTCTGCAGCAGAGGTAACTCTGGGTCTTCCTTTCCTGTGGCGGTCCTCATGAGAGCCAGTTTCATCGTAGCGCTTGATGGCTTTTGCGACTGCATTTGAAGAAACTTTCAAAGTTTTTGACATTTTCCGTATTGACTGACCATGTCTTAGAGTAATGGATGGACTGTTGTTTTTTTTCTTTGCTTATTTGAGTTGTTCTTGTCATAATATGGACTTGGTCTTTTACCAAATAGAGCTATCTTCTGTATACCTCCCCTACCTTGTCACAACACAACTGATTGGCTCAAACGCTTTGAGAAGGAAAGAAATTCCACAAATTAACTTTTAACAAGGCACACCTGTTAATTGAAATGCATTCCAGGTGACTATCTCATGAAGCTGGTTGAGAGAATGCCAAGAGTGTACAAAGCTGTCATCAAGGCAAAGGGTGGCTACTTTGATCAATCTCAAATATGAAATGTATTTTGAACACTTTTGTTTTTTACATGATTCCGTAGGTGTTATTTCATAGTTTTGATGTCTTCACTAGTATTCAACAATGTAGTAGATAGTTAAAATAATACAAATAAAATCCTTGAATGAGTAGGTGTGTCCAAACTTTTGACTTGTACTGTATAAATCGACCTGCGGTATGTATTGATCCTGTTCTGTGTCAGACCGCAGTCCGGATCCAGTCTGAGTATAGCAGATTTTATAGACTGTGTGTGTGTTACTGTGTTTGTCTGTTCATCCATGGTGTACCCTAAAGTCATAACCCTTCATCTTATGTTGTAGGTGGTGAAACAAGGCCTCTCTGCCAGCTCTCTACTTGACAGAGGCCTTTCGTTGATGGGAGACACAAACAAGTATTTAGAATTTATTTTACTTAACTTGGATCTCTATGGTCTGCTCGACATGTTTCACACACACATCTGTAACTGCATCTCTCGCTATGTGACTATAGCCAACCCTACACGCCTCTGGATAAGAAGGCTATGGAGAACAGAGACGACACCGCCACGGAGGACTGGACCATGGAGCAGCCCCTCTCCCAGACCAGAACCACCGCCATCGTGGAGGTGAAGGGGGCCATCAATGTGGTGCTCACCCCTCTGGTGGCTGAAGCTCTGGACAGGTAACAGCTACTGGGTTAATACTAAATTCTAATATGCCATAGCCACAAGGCCTTTGTGGAAATACCGTTATAGGTAATGTTATAAAACAGCTCCTCATACAAAATACTAGCTTTCCATGTTAGCTTTCCATCTGCAATCAGTGTCTCCCCACTGCAACTGTGCCCAACCACTCTCCTTGGCATATTGCAGGAATAGTGTATTGCTCAAGTCAGTGACAATGTATGGGATGTTCTTTCAGATACATTGAGTCCATGGTCCACTACGTCAGTGTCCGTCACCCTGCAGCCATTCTGGATGACCTGCATGGGAAGGTCCTCAATGAAGCCTATCAGATCAGCAAGTCCACAGTAACTGAATCCGTAGGTGAACCTCACCAATTGGCAAATCTGTCCAGAAGTAGCGCTATAAAGAGAATAGAGTGTGATTTTAGATTAACCCTAAGTTTGTCCTGTAGAGCTCAACCAAGCAGGAGAACAAGCTATCAAAGACGGAGGGTACCACAGGCTCCCTCAACACGCCCCATGGCCAAACGGACCTGACGGTCAAACCAGACAACGTGAAGATCAAGGGCCTGCAAGCTAACGTGTCAATTCCCAAGGTAGGAATTGTGCCATGGAATTGTGTCATTGTGCCAAGGAAATTGTATTGTGCTTAAACAGAGTTCGCACTAATTTGAAGTGAACTTATCAGGAGTCGACAGCAGTCCAATGCTGACCTCCTTTCCTGAGTTGCATTTCAAAAGTCCAACACATCTTTGTCTCTGACTGTACAGGTGAACCTGTGTCTGCTCCAGGCCTCGGTAGAAGAGTGTTCTCCCTCCAACTCCAGTAAGAGCCACATCACACACGTCTCCCTGGTTGCTCTGTGCTTCGACAGGATCGCCACACAGTTTCGCATGAACAGGTAACCTCACTTCCACCAGCCTGCATGGGTCTCCTTACGACAAACACACACACAGTTACACCGCACCTGCGGGCGGCAGGTAGTCATCATGGGTCCGTAACTGAAAGGTTGCTAGTTCGAATCCCTGAGCTGAAAAATCTCTGTGCCCTTAAGCAAGGTAATTAAACCTAATTAGAAACTGGGTAGTTCAATCCCTGAATGCTGATTGGCTGACAGCCATGGTATATCAGACCGTATACCACAGGTATGACAAATAATTTATTTTTACTGCTCTAATTACATTGGTAACCAGTTTATAATAGCAATAAGGCACCTCGGGGGTTTGTGATATATGGCCAATATACCACGGCTAAGGCCTGTGTCCAGACACTCCGCATTGTGTCGTGCATAATAACAGCCCTTAGCCGTGGTATATTGGCCATATACCACACCCCCTCGGCTTTATTGCTTAATTTCTCCAGGGTCGCTGTTGATAATGGCAGACCCTGGCCGTCACCCCACTCCGATGTTGTCTTAGGGGGAGTTGGGATATAAAAAACAAAAACAATGAAATAGGACAAATTATAAGCACCCACCAAATTATTATTATTACTATTATTATTACACGTGCATACCCTACTGTCTGTCTTCATAGGGGCATCGTGGAGGAGACGCCCAACACAGCAGAGCATGGCCGTCCCTCCGTCAACTTGGAAAAGTACGCATCGGCCACCAAGATGCAGCCGCAGTCCTCAGGCTCATTGCGCTCCAACGCTGGCATCGAGAAGGGCAAGGAGATCGCTGCCAAGCTTAACATCCACCGCATCCACAGCCAACTACGAGGCCTGGATTCCACAGGTAAGAATTTGCTATTTTAAATGTTATGCTCTACAGTTTTTTTCTTTCTACATGTGCTAGGCTGGAACACCATCCTTCACACCCAGCAGGCTGTCCATGACTGGAGTTGAAGACCCCTGCCCTAATATAATATTACGTGTTAGACAGTTGTGAAACAGAACTTTCATATTTTCTCCCTTTTCCTGTCCTGTGGTTTAGACATAGGAACATGTGCAATCACAGCCATCCCCTTTGAGAAGTCCAAAGTACTGTTCAGCCTGGAGGAAATGGATGAGTTTTCCCTGGTGGATGAGACAGAGAACCAGGTGGCTGCAGACCTGGCCCGGACCGGCGCATCCTTGGAGAAGTGGGGCTGGATCATGTTTGAGTGTGGCATCGAGAACCTCACTGTCAAAGGTAATATTTGGCAATGACACATATGTACACTTGCCTACATACAGTACCCCATAATGTCAGTGCAATTATGTTTTTAGAAATGTTTACCTTTTTTTTTATTAATAAAAGCTAAAAGTATTCAACCCCTTTTATGTCAAGCCTAAATAAGTTCAGGAGTAAAATGGTGCTTAATTTGAGCATGTTGAAGTTCTTAGTTACACTTTGGATGGTGTATCAATACAGTCACTACAAAGATACAGGCGTCCTTCCTAACTCAGTTGCCAGAGAGGAAGGAAACCGCTCCGGGAATTCACCATGAGGCCAGTGGTGGCTTTAAAACAGAGTTGAAAGGCTGTGATGGATAAACAATATTGTAGTTACTCCACAATACTAACCTAATTAGCAGAGTGAAAAGAAGGAAGTCTGTACCGAATAAAAGTATTCCAAAATATGCCTATTGTTTGCAACAAAGCACTAAATTAGTACTGCAAAACATGGGGCAAGCAATTCACTTTTTGTCGTCAATACAAAGTCTTATGTTTGGGGCAAATACAACACATAACTGAGATCCACTCTTCATTATTTTCAAGCATAGTGCTGACTGCCTCATGTTACCAAGAAGACAGTGAATGTTCTTGAGTGGCCGAGTTACAGTTCTGACCTAAATCTACTTGAAAAGCAATGGCAAGACCTGAATGGTTGTCTGGCAATGATCAACAGTCAATTTGACAGAGCTTGAAGACTTTTGAAAAGAATAATGAGAAGATGTTGCACAATCCAGCTGTAATCACTGCCAAAGGTGCTTCTATAAAGTATTCACTCAGGGGTGTGAGTACTTATGTAAATGAGATATTTCTGTATTTCATTTTCAATAAATTTGCAAACATTTCTACAAACATGTTTTCACATTGTCATTTTGTGGTATTGTGTGTAGATGGTTGAGAATAATTGTCTTTTTATTCATGTTGTAACACAACAAAATGTGAAATAAGTCAAGGGGTATGAATACTTTCTGAAGGCACTGTATATAGACATTGGCATTTAGATTCACTTTGAATTAACTGAATTTAATTTGAATTTATTAAATTAATGTTATTAACCCCGTCACTGAACACTTTTGCCTGATTGTGTGCCTGTCCTGTGTGCAGGTGGGCGTCAGTCGGGTGCAGTGCTGTACAGTGCGTTTGGCATCATGGGACAGTTGGGTACGGGCATGAAGACTGGCATGTCCAAATCTAATGGCTCGTCGTGTTCTCAGACGGGCAGCGGCTACAGCACCGATGTATCTGATGACAATCTTCCTAACGACGCGACAAGACCCAACTCTGATGCCAACAAAAACTCAGACTCTGACGATCAGGTAACTCATCACTGTCCGTCACTTTGAACTGTTGTACAAGTACTTGATACAACCTCGTTTCAGTAACAGAAAGCGTTCACACCAAAAATATAGACATGCTTCTCTCTCTTGCTCCCGTTCTCTCATTGGCTTATGCTGTGTGGATTGCTCTTGCAGGATGAAGGGGTGGAGTCTGACGACCTGAAGAAGGACCTCCTCCTCATGCCCCCGCCCCCTGACTCCAGCAGCATGAAGCTCACCATCAAGGAGATCTGGTTCAGCTTCGCTGCCCCCACCAACGTACGCTCCCCCTCACAGGCCATCTCCAGGCAGCTGAATCTCCTAAGCACAGCGACGCCAGCGATTGGCGCCTGGTTGGTCCCCATCGACCAGCTCAAGTCTTCTCTGCGTAAGCTGGACATGGAGGGCACTTTGAGAGTGTGTGCTGTCATGGGCTGCATCATGACTGAAGCCTTGGAGGTCAGTACTGCACAGATTGAGGGTTCCAATGTCTTTTATCAATTAATTGTTCTATATTTCCACGTATTGTATATACTGTATGGTGATTGTGTATATTCCTCTGGCTATATTTTGTCTGTATATTTTGTCTATTGCTGTCAGCACCATTTCACCAGGTGAAATGGAGGGTACATGTAAATGTCCTTGGGAAATAATGGTGATTCTTATTCTATATGAGACACATTTCCTTTTCTTTACCTTGTTCTGTACAGAAAAAGAGTATCCACATCCCCTTTCGGAGCAAATACAACAGGGTGACCAAGCGAGCACGCTACCTCCACGAGAACCCCTCCTGTCTGCTGTGTAACATCCTGCATCGCTACCTACAGCAGGCTAACTACTCTGTGATAGAGGAGGCCACCATGGTGAGACGTGTTTGTGTTTAGAGGCTTGAGAACTTCAATCTGAACCATGATTGACTGAATAGTTCTTATGGATCTACCTTAAGTTACCTCCTAATTAACCATTAAACCCATCTGATCTTGTCCTCATTAGAATGACGGGCTGCCTGCCCTGGTGACCCTGAAGAAGGGGCTGGTGGCTCTGGCCCGGCAGTGGATGAAGTTTATTGTGGTGACCCAGGGCTTCAAGGCCATTGGCCTGATGAGGCCCAACCAGCTGCCCAAACCCAAGGAGACCCCCCAGCAGCAGACCTTCCAGGACCAGAGCCAGGGCCTGGACAACGGAGCTGCGCTGCAGAGTGACACCAGTGCTGACGGGGCCGAGTTTGAGTTTGACGCAGGTAGGAACATATTTTTTATTTTATTTTCTTTTTTCCCCGGACGATGACATTTCTGGTAAATGAATACATGACAGATATACTTTTTTAAACCAATTGTACTGAAAAGTCCCCCCACATGTTAATGAATTTGATAATGATTATAATGATGACGGCAATAATGCATGCAGTATGTTGGTCCAATGGGTTGTAACTGCTGTCCAGCCACAGTGAGTGAACACACCATGCTGCTGGAGGGAGCATGCAGCCGCCCCCTGCCCACAGGAGACAAATCTGGACCAGTTAGCGGGGTGGAGATCATGAGGAAGCTGTCCAAGTCCCACACACACAGTGAATCTGCCCTCAAAATAAAGGTAAAGGTATGTCTATCCACCCGCCTGTCTGCATTGTCTACTTGAACTTTGTACCATTATAATTATATGGGTGGACAGGGGCGACAGGGCGGTACCACTTGCCATTAGTATACCATAGGAATGCATTTGTTTTCACACTAATGATATTGGTGTGTGTTCTTCAGGGCTCCCACCCATACCAGTCCCTCAGCTACACCAGCGGGGACACAGCGGCTGACTCTCCTGCCCATGTGAGTCGCGTGGGCATGACTGCCAAGGACAGTCCCCGTAAGGAGAGTCTGCTGAGCTACCTGACAGGCAGCTTCCCCAGCCTGCACAACCTGCTGGAGGGCAATCCCCAGAGGAATGAAACCGCCACTAAGAGCACAGGTACGCTCACATTATCCTGGTTCTGACTTGGTTTGGGTTCCAATTCCATACCCTCATTCCCGAATGTGTGAACATTCTCCTAAAGCATGGGTTATAGGGAATTTCCACCATATTTTTATAGTACTTTGATTCCTTTTCAAGCTATCATGATGGAGAATTGGTATAGAATTGGACTGCAACATGACATTATGTTTGCTCCCCCCTTTAGGTAACAGTGTGGGCCCAGATGTGGTGACGGAACACCCCCTGCTGTCTGAGCCCTCCTCCGTCAGCTTCTACAACTGGATGTCCAACGCTGTGGGCAACCGGGGCGGAGGGAACGCTGTACCCCAGGAGTCCCCGGTCAACCACTCCCAGCACAATATCCTGCAGACAGGTAGGGGGAATGTTGTGAGATTCTTCAGTGAATGTTGGGGGAAAGTTGGTGACGTAACCAACCCTGAAAGCTCACAGTAAAATAATTGTAAAAATAAGGTCACCCTAAGTGTCTTTCTGTTGCTCCTCAGGCATCGCCTGTAACCTCCACACCATCCCATCAGCGTCAGACTTCAACACGGTGCTGTCCAGCGACCAGAACACTCTTGATGGAACACAGTCTCAGCACTCTCAGCACAGCACCAGCCAAGATGACATAATGATGGCCGACATTGAGGAGGGCAACCAGTGTCCCGCCGCCGTTCAGCTAGCAGACGCCCAGGTAACCTAGTGTGTGAGTGAGTGAGTATGTGTTATAATTCTGATGATTCTCTCTCCCCTCCCTCAAAACACACAGGTTGTGTTCAAGCCTCTGCTGAGTCACACAGGGATCCAGGCCCAGGACACCACTCCTCTCAGCTACAAGATGTACTTCGGGGAGCACCTCTCCTTCTCTGGCACCTTGGAGTGTCTCAGAGCAGACATTGTGGACTCTGACACATCCAAAGAGAGGAAAAATAAACGGTTGAAAAGGTAAATAAACCAAGTATCTAAAATAAATCATGTTTAGCGAGTCCCAATAGTCTTAATGGTGCAATCTCTAAGACCGGTTTCCCCAGCTGGTGGCCCTCGGGATGAATTTGGCCCAGGGGTGGTTTTATTTGGGCCGCAAGTTTTCTGAGCTAAAACAATATACAGTGAACCCCCCCCCCCCCCCCCCCCCCCCAAAAAAAAATATTTAGATGCACTATTGTAAAGTGGTTGTTCCACTAGATATCATAAGGTCAATGCACCAATTTGTAAGTCGCTCTGGATAAGAGCGTCTGCTAAATGACGTAAATGTAAATGATGGTCCCCAAGAATACAGACATTTGGAACCACCAAGACTCTTCCTAGAGCTGACTGCCCAGCCAAACTGAGCAATTGGGGGAGAAGCGCCTTGGTCAGTGAGGTGACCAAGAACCCGATGGTCACTCTGACAGAGCTTCAGAGTTCCTCTGTATAGGTATGAGAACCTTCCAGAAGGACAACCATCTCTGCAGCACTCCACCAATCATGCCTTTATGGTAGAGCTGCCAGACGGAAGCCACTCCTCAGTAAAATGCACGACAGCCCACTTTGAGTTTGCCAAAAGGCACCTAAAGGACTCTGACCATGAGAAACAAGATTCTCTGGTCTGATGAAACCAAGATTGAACTATTTGTCCTTAATGCCAAGCATCACATCTGGAGGAAACCTGGCACCAATCCCTACAGTGAAGCATGGTGGTGGCAGCATGCTGTGTGTCAGTTTTTCAGCGGCAGAGACCGGGTGACTAGTCAGGATCGAGGGAAAGATGATTGGAGCAAAGTACTGACCTGCTTCAGAGCACTCAGGACCTTAGACTGGGTCAAAGGTTCACCTTCCAACAGGACAGCAACCCTAAGCACACAGCCAAGACAACGAAAGAGGGGCTTCGGGACAAGTCTCTGAATGTCCTTGAGTGGCCCGGACTTGAACCCGATCGAACATCTCTGGAGAGACCTGAAAATAGCTGTGCAGTGACGCTCCCCATCCAACCTGACATAGCTTGACAGGATATGCAGAGAAGAATGGGAGAAACTCCCCAAATACAGGTTTGCCAAGCTTTTAGCGTCATACCCAAGAAGACTCGAGGCTGTTATCGCTGCTAAGGTGCTTCAACAAAGTACTGAGTAATGGGTCTCAATACTTATGTAAATGTAATATTTCCGGGGGGGGTTCTAATTTTTTTCCCGCATAATAGAGAGACGTGATCGTATACAAGTAATTAATAATAATTTATTGGTTGTACGTAGCGCTTTTCTGCCAACTGAGGTTCTCAAGGCACTTTACATACTGTAGTAGGGGGAAACTCACTTCATCCACCATCAATGTGTAGCACCCACCTCAGTGATGCACAGCGACCATTTTTGTGCCAGACCGCTCACCACATCAGCTATCAGGTGGAGAGGTGAGGAGGGATATATGCCAATTAGGAATTTGGGGGATGATTTGGTGGCCATGATGGAATGTGTCCAGGTTGGGAATTTAGCCATGACACCGGGGTGGACACCGGGGTGAACACCCCTACTCTTACAATAAACCATGGGATTTTGACTGACCACAGAGTCAGGACACCCGTTTTAACGTCTCATCCGAAAGACCGCACCCTACGCTGGGCAATGTCCTCATATGTAATCAATGTTTTATAATGATTATGTTTTAGACAAATATTATATATTTTTGTGCTTATTGCGGTCAGTTGGCAGTCTAAAAATGTATTTTTAGTATGTTCCGACTGAAGAAAAACTTGGCCCTTGGCTGAATCTCATTAATGATCCCTGCTCTAAGATATCCTGCCATGTAAAGGTAATCTTCTCTCTCTCTCCCTCTCCAGACAGGGCATGCCAAACCTCCCTCTGCTGGAGTTCAAGCCTGCCCTGCTGATCGAGACGTTCAGCCTGAACGCTGTGGTGATGGAGAAGTCTACCAGCACTGGCCCGCCTAACTCCACGGCTGCCGCTGCTCCCCTCGCCTTTCACGACCTGAATCGTCGCCACTACAACACCTTCCACTGCGACTTCACCATCGCCTGCCAGGCCATCAGCCAGCGCGTGGACATGGCCCTGGTGCGCCTCATCCACCAGTTCAGCACCATGGTGGATGACATCAAGGCCACACAGACAGACATCAAGCTCAGCCGCTACACCGCCGGCTCTGCCTCTCCCACACCCACCTTTAAGGTGCGGCCCTACCGCCACTTCCGCTCCTCTGACTTTAGCCGCAGCTCGCGGGGAAGCGTCAACGGAGCCGGGCGGAGTGGGGCTGGCGGTGGCGGGAACACTGCTCAGAAGAGCAAGCGGGGGGGAGGTGGAGGGGGGGGTCAACCGCCCAACGGCCCCCAGTCAGGACTGGACACGCTGGGCAGGAGGGAGCCCCGGGGACGCAACCCGCTTGGTCGCTCGGAGCGCCGTACCTCCAAGGTACACCAACCAGTATGTATCTTTATTTTACAATAATCATATAGACTGTATATTTCTAAGTGACCTATCAAATGATGTATGCTCTGTTTTAATTGGTATCTAATAAATTCAATTAATCAATTGATCAAGGTGTCGCGGAAGGGCTCTCGGGATGTGGCGGACCACATGACCATCCAGATGGACGACTCAGACTCCATCACAGTGTCAGAGCAGAGCGAGCCCTCTGCAGAGTGCTGGCAGAACATGTACAAGCTGCTCAACTTTTACTCCCTCATCTCTGACCCCACCGGTATCCTGGAGAAGAGCTCCCCTGAGAACTGCCTCTCGGGTAAGGCTCTCTCTCTCCCTCCACTTAGCCACTTCTAGCCCCTACCCCCCTAGGCGCTTGTATAGAAGTAGGAAAGCCTCACACTCATCGTTCGATCATTTGTGTGTGCGTTATGTGTGCTGTACAGACGGTGGCCGCAGCCCCTCGGAGCCCCTGTGCAGGGTGATGTTTGAGAACGAGCAGCAGGACCCCACCAACAAGCCTCCGGCCGGGCTCGGAGCGGGGGGCCGACGGCGTAGCTTGGTAAGCTGTGAGCCACAGCACGTCACCCTCATCGTGTTTGGCATCGGCATTGTAAACCGCACCCACCTGGAGGCAGACATCGGGGGCCTGACCATGGAGGCAGAGCTAAAGAAGATCCACGGCAGCTTCACACTTAAGGAGAAGATGAAGGGTGAGGCTCTTAGCTCTTGGGTTATGTCACTAGTTCAATACACCTCCTCTTTGTATTACATTATTCAGTGCCATATCTGGATTATAATTCCCAAATCTGTTTTTCAGACATACTGCACCAGAAGATGACAGAGACTTGTGCATCAGCCCACATAGGAGGAGTTAACATTGTGCTCCTGGAGGGTATAACCCCAGACATTCAGTAAGGACTGCTCCAATTTTAAGTTGATAACGGTTTAATTTGTATTGCCACATTGAGGATTGACGTTTGATACTGTGCATTAGGTCTGTTAATTCATTATAAGACCTAAAATACACTCCGTTTCTAGTTGGTTTGCCTGTCATTTTGGTAACCAGTAAGATTAATTATGAGTGTTTGAGTTTCCTACCCCACTGTGTCTGTAGCTATGTTTCGATTTAGCTTGTCCAGTGATTTTGTGTCGACATTTAACATTTGTCTCGATATAGAAAATAGATGCGACAATTGCCTGCTAGGGTGCTTTTCCATTTAACCATCTTGGGTGCGTTCGTAAAGCCAATGTGGAGTGCCAGAGTGAGCTCAGAGTGCCCTCTGGGCTTTCGTAAATTCAGAGCGTTCAGAGCGCACACTGGACGCTCTGGCCGAGGAGTAGGGTTGATCCGAGCGTTCTAACCTCACCACGACAGTCATGCACCCAAGCTAACTGGCTAATGTTGGCTAGCTTTCTCGCTACAAAAATGAGAGAACGGCTCACTCTGACCATTCTACCAGAGCTGGTTATCCAGAGCATTGGTGACTGTAACTGATGCTGGTAACAATTTAATTACGCTGTTTTGTCAACGTTTACTGAACATATATGGCCATATTCAACAGGTGTTGAGCGTTCGTAAATTCGTCAGTTATTCTGCACACTCAGACGAGAGTGCTCTGAAATCGGAGTAGATGGCCAGAGCGACTTTACGAATGCACTCCTTGTGTCAATAAAAACAGCTGGACGTAATGACGTCAGACCAATCTGTTTCATGTCTCAAATAGCCCGCGAAAGCCAGCGTGGATAGAATGCAAAAATTGACTAATATATGACATATTCTAATAATTCTCATGCCAACGTATCGCCACAATCTGTCCCATGGTGAAACTTGAAGTCCTGTAGATCTAAAATAATTGGATAGTGAAACTTGCCAGCCAACCAGAGAAGAAGCGAAGTTAAGTGTTTCGTCAGGACAATCCCTATCCTGCAAAGAAACATCATTTTTTTATAGTTGAACATTTAGATTTTGCCAGCAGTAAAAATGTAGAATTAAAGTGGCGCTTTATAGTTGCGTGATCACATCACGTGCCCATCACATCCACCCCATCTAATAGATAAAAATGTTGTCGGTCTTTAGAAATGTCTCATATCTACCGTTTCCATTACACATGTCGCAGTGATTTTATTTTTTGCGACATTTGCGTTTGTCAAATAAATATTTTTCAATGGAAACCTGCATACTTATTGCATGTCAACCTACTGTGTGAATAATTCCTACAATTACTTCACTCTAAACAAATCCTAGAAATATTCAAAGGACTGCACATTTTCGGCTGGCAACACTGGAAATACTTTTGGCAGTTGAAGGATGGTGAATAAGTATTCTAATCTAGTCTTGTCTCCATATATCTCTGCGTGAATAGTCTATCTCATTTGCTCTCTTTTTTTTACTTTCCCTGGCTTTCTCTTCCATCGTCTTGAATAGACTGGAGGATTTCCCTACATCTCCTACCAGCACTGCCAAACAAGAGTTTCTGTATGTGTTTATAACTACTGCACCTTGAAACATCATAGCAATGCCACAGTACTGTAGTACTAAGCTTTCATTTTGTCTCGAGTCTGTGGTACCCCAGTGTTTCGTCAGTGTACAGCTTTAGTTATGTTATTCTCCCTCTTCATGTTTGTCTGATAATCACCCACTCCTTTTCTCCTCTGTTTCTATGTTCCTTTGTGTATGGTGGGTAGATCATCTTTATAGATCAGCCATATGACAGCGATTCCTCCTGTAATCGTGATCAATATTATTATTTTGTTTGCCTAAATTATCAACAAAAAACAATGTAATGCAAGGTTATATAGAACCCTGTAGTTCTTATGCCCCCATAACATAGATGTCGTTGTGAGCCTGTTAATGTTTAGTGTGCTTGTTGTCTAACAAAAATGACCCAAACAAGCATTTTTGTACATTTTTGTTGTTCTATCGACGTTGTCCTGTGTTAACCTGTAGTCAAACAGTCATATTTGGAACGCTGACACTCTGCTCTACCATTCCAGAACAGTTGTGAAATGCAACATAGCAAAGTCCCAGGCCCTGTACAGCGCCCAGCGAGGCCTGAAGAACAATAACGCCGCTGTGTTCAAGGTGGGCGCCATCATGATCAACATCCCCCAGCACCCAGCAACGCTGCACAGCATGATGGTCCGCAGCTCCCATCAGCTCTCCAAGCAGATCTCCGACCTCATCCGCCAGCCATCCAACGTGTGAGTCTCAGGGAGGAAATAGTTGGATTATTCATAAGTTGTATTACAGTGGGGGGAAAAAAGTATTTGATCCCCTGCTGATTTTGGACGTTTGCCCACTGATAAAGAAAGGATCAGTCTATAATTTTAATGGTAGGTTTATTTGAACAGTGAGAGACAGAATAACAACGCATGTCAAAAATGTTATATATTGATTTTCATTTTAATGAGGGAAATAAGTATTTGACCCACTCTCAATCAGAAAGATTTCTGGCTCCCAGGTGTCTTTTTATACAGGTAACGAGCTGAGATTAGGAGCACACTTTTAAATGGAGTGCTCCTAATCTCAGCTTGTTACCTGTAAAAAAGACACCTGTCCACAGAAGCAATCAATCAATCAGATTCCAAACTCTCCACCATGGCCAAGACCAAAGAGCTCTCCAAGGATGTCAGGGACAAGATTGTAGACCTACACAAGGCTGGAATGGGCTACAAGACCATCGCCAAGCAGCTTGGTGAGAAGGTGACAACATTTGGTGCGATTATTCGCAAATGGAAGAAACACAAAAGAACTGTCAATATCCCTCGGCCTGGGGCTCCATGCAAGATCTCACCTCGTGGGGTTGCAATGATCATGAGAACGGTGAGGAATCAGCCCAGAACTACACGAAGGATCTTGTCAATGATCTCAAGGCAGCTGGGACCATAGTCACCAAGAAAACAATTGGTAACACTACACCGTGAAGGACTGAAATCCTGCAGCGCCCGCAAGGTCCCCCTGCTCAAGAATACATATACATGCCCGTCCGAAGTTTGCCAATGAACATCTGAATGATTCAGAGGACAACTGGTGAAAGTGTTGTGGTCAGATGAGACCAAAATGGAGCTCTTTGGCATCAACTCAACTCGTCGTGTTTGGAGGAGGAGGAATGCTGCCTATGACCCCAAGAACACCATCCCCACCGTCAAACATGGAGGTGGAAACATTATGCTTTGGGGGTGTTTTTCTACTAAGGGGACAGGACAACTTCACTGCATCAAAGGGACGATGGATGGGGCCATGTACCGTCAAATCTTGGGTGAGAACATCCTTCCCTCAGCCAGGGCATTGAAAATGGGTCGTGGATGGGTATTCCAGCATGACAATGACCCAAAACACGCGGCAAAGGCAACAAAGGAGTGGCTCAAGAAGAAGCACATTAAGGTCCTGGAGTGGCCTAGCCAGTCTCCAGACCTTAATCCCATAGAAAATCTGTGGAGGGAGCTGAAGGTTCGAGTTGCCAAACGTCAGCCTCGAAACCTTAATGACTTGGAGAAGATCTGCAAAGAGGAGTGGGACAAAATCCCTCCTGAGATGTGTGCAAACCTGGTGGCCAACTACAAGAAACATCTGACTTCTGTGATTGCCAACAAGGGTTTTGCTACCAAGTACTAAGTCATGTTTTGCAGAGGGGTCAAATACTTATTTCCCTCATTAAAATGCAAATCATTTTATAACATTTTTGACATGCGTTTTTCTGGATTCTGTTCAAATAAACCTACTATTAAAATTATAGATTGATAATTTCTTTGTAAGTGGGCAAATGTACAAAATCAGCAGGGGATCAAATACTTTTTTCCCTCACTGTGTGTGTATATATATACTTTGAGTCCCATTTGAAATCTATAGGTATCTCCTCGGGGCGCCCCGGCCATGAATTGGGGCTGAGTATGCAGAACTGCTTGCTCAGTGTGGTCCTCACCAAAAGGATCTTGTATGAGAGGAAAGCACTTCAGTGAATCGTAACATTTAGAGAAGAAACCATAATTTCCTTTCCTCTGTATCTCCTCCATGGACTAAGCAATTACTTGTCTTCATTCCGAACTACGTTCCTTTCTCTGTAGGCCACCCTCCAACAGGGAGGACACTCCCACCCCTCAGCCCTCTGACAAGGCGTCCAGCATCAACCAGACTCCTGTGGAGGCCAACGAGTTCCCCCAGCTGCCGGAGGGGCTGGAGAAGAAGCCCATCGTCCTCAAGTTCAGTGCCATGATGGACGGCATCACCATAGGAGCGGCCCTGCTGCCCTCCCTCAAGGCTGAGTACAAGATGGGCCGCATGAAGAGCCACGGCATGACAGGTAGCGTAGCACCAAGCTTTAACCCCTGACTTAGGTAATGGGATATTGTATTTGTATTACTGTGTATGTACATGATGTTATGTTTGTGATATGGCAATGTTTTCTTAATTTCCTCTGAGTTGATTGATAGTTATTGACTTCAATTGGACTTCCTCATCCTTGTTTGTTCTCTGTGCAGGAGCCCAGACAAGGTTCACGTTTGAGCTGCCCAACCACAAGCTATGTTTTCAGTCCAAGGTGTCTCCGGTGGACACCATATCCGCCATGCCCCCCTCGGCCAGCCTCAACCTCCCGCCAGTCACCATGTCCGGAGAGTACATCATGGAGGACCACGAGGGCCACTCGGACTTCAGTGACGACTTCCCAATCCCCATGAAGCAGGGCAACTACCTCCAGGGGAATTACCTGCGCTGTGTGGCTGAGGTGAGGCTGCCACAGTCAAGTAGAGTAGCTCCAGTATTGCTGACTATACCTGACCATACATACATACATACATACATACATACATACATGCATACATGCATGCATACATGCATGCATGCATGCATGCATGCATACTCTACCGTTCAAAAGTTTGGAGTCACATAGAAATGTCCTTGTTTTTGAAAGAAAAGCCCAAAAAATTGTCCATTTAAAATAACATAAAATTTATCAGAAATACAGATTAGACATTAATGTTGTAAATGACTATTGTAACTGGAAATGGGTGATTTTTAATGAAATATCTACAAAGGCGTACAGAGGCCCATTATCATTAACCATCACTCCTGTGTTCCAATGGCACGTTGTGTTAGCTAATCCAAGTTGATCATTTTAAAAGGCTAATTGATCATTAGAAAACCCTTTTCCAATTATGTTAGCACAGCTGAAAACTGTTGTCCTGATTTAAAGAAGCAATACAACTGGCCGCCTTTAGACTAGAAACTCGTCAGTCTATTCTTGTTCTGAGAAATGAAGGCTATTCCATACGAGAAATGGCCAAGAAACTGAAGATCTCGTACAACGCTGTGTACTACTCCCTTCACAGTACAGCGCAAACTGGCTCTAACCAGAATAGAAAGAGGACTGAAAGGCCCCGGTGCACAACTGAGAAAGAGGACAAGTACATTAGAGTGTATATTTTTAGAAACAGACGCCTCACAAGTCCTCAACTGGCAGCTTCATTAAATAGTACCCGCAAAACACCAGTCTCAATGTCAACAGTGAAGAGGCAACTCCGGGATGCTGGCCATCTAGGCATAGTTCCTCTGTCCAGTGTATGTGTTCTTTTGCCCATCTTGATCTTTTCTTTTTATTGGCAAGTCTGACATATGGCTTTTTCTTTGCATCTCTGTATGTTGAACGTACATGCATACATACAGTGGAAGGCGGAAGTTTACATACACTTAATGACTAACCTAACTCGTTTTTCAGCCACTCCACAAATTTCTTGTTAACAAACTATAGTTTTGGCAAGTCGGCTAGGACATCTACTTTGTGCATGACACAAGTAATTTTTCCAACAATTGTTTACAGACAGATTATTTCACTTATAATTCACTATCACAATTCCAGTGGGTCAGAAGTTTACATACACTAAGTTGACTGTGCCTTTAAACAGCTTGGAAAATTCCAGAAAATGTCATGGCTTTAGAAGCTTCTATTAGGCTAATTGGCATCATTTGAGTCAATTGGAAGTGTACCTGTGGATGTATTTCAAGGCCTACCTTCCAACTCAGTGCCTCTTTGCTTGACATCATGGGAAAATCTAAAGAAATCAGCCAAGACCTCTGAAAATAAATTGTAGACTTCCACAAGTCTGGTTCATCCTTGGGAGCAATTTCCAAACGCCTGAAGGTACCACGTTCATCTGTACAAACAATAGTGCGCAAGTATAAACACCATGGGACCACGCAGCCGTCATACCGCTCAGGAAGGAGACGTGTTCTGTCTCCTAGAGATGAACGTACTTTGGTGTGAAAAGTACAAATCAACCTTGTGAAGATGCTGGAGGAAACGGGTACAAAAGTATCTATATACAAAGTAAAATGAGTCCTATATCAACATAGCCTAAAAGGCCGCTCAGCAAGGAAGAAGCCACTGCTCCAAAACCGGCATAAAAAAAAAACATTTAAAACGTGTATTTTTTAAAAAAAAAATTTTTAAACGCACACTTTAACAACATGGCTACCACAGCATTCTGCAGCGATACGCCATCCCATCTGGTTTGCGCTTAGAGGGATTATCATTTGTTTTTCAACGGGACAATGACCCAACACACCTCCAGGCTGTGTAGCGGCTATTTGGCCAAGAAGGAATGATGGAGTGCTGCATCACATGACCTGGCCTCTACAATCACCCGACCTCAACCCAATTGAGATGGCTTGGGATGAGTTGGACCGCAGAGTGAAGGAAAAGCAGCCAACAAGTGCTCAGCATATGTGGGAACTCCTTCAAGACTGTTGGAAAAGCATTCCAGGTAAAGCTGGTTGAGAGAATGCCAAGAGTGCAAAGCTCTCAAGGCAAAGGGTGGCTACTTTGAAGAATCACCTAACAGAGTTGCAGTTCTTGACACCCATGTTCTTAATGTTTTGTATACTCAGTGTATTTGGAGTGGTTAGCACTCAGTCCGTTTGACCTGACGAAGATCCTTGTGGATCGAAACATTGTCAATAAAGCCAGGGCTCTAAGCTGACCTTTTTTTACAAGGAGCACGTGTGCACCTAAGTTGAAGAATGTAGGCCCACACAAAGAAATTTAGGAGAACAATTACAAATATTTGCGGGAATAAAGCTAGAATCCTTCATTTTTCTAGGTACACTGGTTTTCCTAAATAAAAATGTCAGGTCGCACAGCAAAATATTTAGGCGCATATGTGAGTAAAATGGTCACACTGTAGAGCCCTGAAATGTGGTTATTGTGAGCATATTCAATTTGCAGGCCTTTCTGTTATTTTCATTGATTTCAATCCCCCTTCACCTAGATTGGTTCTTTTGAGCACAACCTCACAACGGACCTCCTGAACCACCTGGTGTTCCTGCAGAAGGTTTTCATGAAGGAAGTCAACGAGGTCATCCAGAAAGTATCAGGTCTGTCCCGCTGTATAACACAAGAACACTGAAAGTTGTTGATGTTGTGTTTCAGTATTTTGCTTAGACACTTTGGGTAAATGCTTGTTTGTGTCTATGCAGGAGGAGAGCAGCCCATCCCTCTGTGGAATGAGCACGACATCTCGACAGACGCTGACAAGCCCAAGATTCTGCTTTACTCACTCAGTCTGATGTTTAAGGTACCAGTATGAGAAACAAGAAAAGTCCTGCAACATGCATATATACCCACCTATCGTCACGTGTCCTAATCATTTGAAAATGAAATATATTGACTTTCCTGAACACTTGTGGTTTGCAGGGGATCCAGATGACGGCCACCACTCCGTCCATGAGAGCGGTGCGCTTCGAGACAGGGCTGATAGAGCTGGAGCTCTCCAACAGGATCCAGTGTAAAGCCCAGGCCGGCGGCAGCAGCAGCTATCTCAAACTGTTTGGGAAGTGCCAAGTGGATCTGAACCTCGCCCTGGGCCAGATAGTCAAACACCAGGTAGGCTACAGCAAATCAAAATAGGTTGTGTTGGTTTCTATTGGCTGCTGCAATCAGGTTTTGTTAGATATAACCCTTTTTTTTCCCCCACAGGTTTATGAGGAGGCAGGTTCAGACTTTCACCAGGTGGCCTACTTCCGCACTCGTATTGGCTTACGGAACGCCCTTCAGGAGGAGATTAGTGGCTCCTCAGACAAAGAGGCGGTCCTCATTACACTCAACCGGCCAATCGTCTTTGCTCAGCCTGTGGCTTTTGACAGAGGTCAGGCCTTGATAATAGACTACGTTTTCTAAATAAAAATGTCTAAATCGTATAACCTCCAACAAAATTGTCGGAAGTGGGAGTTATAGTGAAACATCATCCCTGTTTCCCTTATCATTGCAGCTGTACTCTTCTGGCTGAACTACAAGGCGGCCTATGACAACTGGAATGAGCAGCGTCTGGCACTGAACAAAGACATACACATGGCCACCAAGGAGGTGGTGGATAAGCTGCCGGGCATCCAGCAGACCTCTGCCCAGGCCTTCAGCACCCTGTTCCTGCAGCTCACCGTCAACGACCTGGGAATCTGTCTGCCCATCACCAACACCTCACTGGTAGGAGGAGAATGATGATCTGAACAATGATTTTTGCAACCAAAGATTGCATATATGTTTTAAGGAGAAAACCTTTCCAATGCGGCATGTTAAAATGGTGTGGGATTTTTTTTTTACCCCAACCCTGACAGTGCTCCATTTTGTCTTCTACACTTAGACCCATTTTGTCTTAGATCAATTCTGTTTCAGACCCTGTCCTGGAACTGTTTGTATGTTTATATTGATATGAGCTAAATTGTAAGAAATATGCTTGTCTGAAAGTGGCACTCTCTGTGAGTAGTCATCAAATCATAGGTAATTTCATTCCCAAAAGAACTGATCCAAATTGTCTTGTTTTTTTCTCAACCATTCTCACAATGCTTCATTTGAATCATAACCAATTATAAAAACACGAAAGGTAAAATAATGAATATAGACTAGAAGTAATTTGGGGAATTTTGAGCTTCGTTGATTTTCTTTAAATATAGTTAGCTATACTGACTAAAAATATAAACGCAACAATTTCAACGATTGTACTGAGTTAGTCTAAATAAGGAAATCAGTCCATTTAAATAAATTCATTAGGCATTAACCTATGGATTTCACATTCCTGGGCAGGAGGCCATCCATGGGTGGGCTTAGGAAGGCATTGGCACAACAGTCAGTATGAGTTTTTCCCCACAAAAGTGCTTTATTACAGATGGAAATACTCCTCAGTTTCATCAGCTGTCCGGGTGGCTGGTCTGAGACGATTCCTCAGGTGAAGAAGCCGGATGTGGTCCTAGGCTGTGCGTGGTTACAGGTGGTGTGCAGTTGTGAGGCTGGTTGGGCGTGCTGCCAAATTCTCAAAAACGATGTTGGAGGCAGCTTATGGTAGAGATATGAACATTAAATTCTATTGCAACAGCTCTGGTGGAGATTCCTGCAGTCAGCCAATTGCACGCTGCCTCAAAACTTCTGTGGCATTGTGTTGTGTGACAAAACTGCACATTCTAGAGTGGCCTGTGCACCTGTGTAATGATCATGCTGTTTAATCAGCTTCTTGATACGCCACACCTTTCAGGTGGAAGGATCATCTTGGCAAAGGGGAAATGCTCACTAACAGGGATGTTAACAAATTAGTGCCCAAAATTTGAGAGAAAGCTTTTTGTGTGTATGGAACATTTCTGGGATCTTTTATTTCCGCTCATGAAACCAAGACTTTACATGTTGCGTTTTTGTTCAGTGTGTGTAAATATAGCTCTCTGCAGTAGTATTTAGCTGTATATATGTAATTAGACCTACCTTGATAAACTTGGAAATTAAGCAAACATGGGAATGGTGGGGAAAGGTTTGTCAGTACAGTGACCTTTGCATTAGCAGCAAATTACAAAATGTATCCAAGGTAAATGTCTTCATAAATGCTAAAGATTGCATTTGTGACTTGGTGAATGACTGACTATCTATCTATGAAAATAGTTATTGGGGATTAATCAAAGTTAGAATTTGATGACTACATCCACTGTCCCTGGTGAGTTCTCCTACCAGTTAGTTAAAGTTATAATTTTATCCCTTATCTCCATAGAAAGGACATATACCAGGTTTCGAAGGCATCCGCTCTGAAGCTGGGGCCAGCCGATCTGTAGGCCAGAAAAAATATGCACGAAAAGTAACCTACAACCTATTCAATCTCTTTTGAACGCTTGTGTGATGTTATTCAGTGGTCTTACTGCTTTACTTGTAACAACCTGTCATTAGTGTTTATGATGCAGTCTTGACACAATGCTGACATAACAGGTTATGGCAGTTCACAACCAACCATTTTATTGATACTACTGGGATAACTTCATTTAAGCTTGAAAGGGTTTGACTGGTTTAACGTCTCACCGTTTCAAGAATCTTAAATGGTTATGGTCAATTGGCACAGATTCTATTGTTTTCATGTATCATGGGGTGTTATGGCACACACAATGTCACACTTGCATCAACTATGCATCATTTTATAACAGGCTGCAACTAAATGGGTGTTTCCAAGGAGCAATGTGTTTTTCAACATTACACACAGGCACGTTTCCTATTCTCAGTAACCTACTTTATTTGAGGGTCTGCCAATAAACAATTATTACATTTTTTTTTTTAACCATTTGTAAACCATTATATTATTAAGGGGGTTTGTGCATTTTTAAACACCTTTTAACTGCCATTTCCTGCAATCTAAATTTAAAAATAATACTGTTAGGGTGTGGTGCCTGGCCTTGATAACAAATATAACAAATAAAGTAATTTATTTTTATTTAATACATTTTTTACATAGTGGTGTAGCCGAACAACAAGGTGGCGCAACGCCCCTCTTACATTATTTGGGGTGAACCCTGTGTGTGTGGGGGGACTTCATTTAATTGTTAACAAACTATTTAATAGTGTTTATAGGCAGACCGTCAAATAAAATGTTACCATTAAGCCTTTAACTATTTCCAACAAACGACTGACACTTCAGCCTAAATATTATCCCTGTGTTAGACTTATCTGATGGCCTAACTGTAACATCTTACTCCACCTTTAAACCTCCATTCTTACAGGCAAACCACAGCATTGACTTTGACACGGGCTCGGCCCTGGTGCTAACCATCGAGAGCACGCTGATCACCGCTTGCTCCTCTGAGTCGCTGGTCAGCAAGGGCCACTTCAAGAACTTCTGCATCCGCTTCGCCGAGGGCTTTGAGACGTCCTGGGACGACTGGAAGCCTGAGATCCGAGGAGACATGATCATGAACGCCTGTGAGTGATTGGACCGCGAGATGTTGACTTTTACATGCAGGCTGGGATTGAAAAAAGCATGAGAATAGGTTGGCTTGTCTATATTTAGAGCTGGGCCTGGGAAAGCTGAGTTTTGAAGTTTAAGAATAAGTAGATAAAATGACATAGGGAAGGTCTTCAGCTTCACCCAAATATTATGTATCAAACGGACCAATACCTTTTGATATTCCACCCTAATTAAGGTCTACTTGTACCCTACTTCTTGCAGTGTGGTCCCCTACACTGTGCTGTTCCCCTTTTTGATGTAATGTTGTTTGTCCTGCTGTTGTAGGTGTTGTTCCTGATGGCACATATGAAGTGTGCTCCAGAACCACAGGCCAGCCGTCAGCAGGTAAGTACTGCACTGATGATGAACATCGAACCTTGTGTTTATTATGAAAGGGGTCAGTGTGAACATTGTCAAGCTGTTATCCAAGACACAGCACAGCTGTTTTATACTTCTCTGTGAACAAGATCTTTGTATTGTATTGAGTGATAGATGGATTTAGTGTAGAGTAATATTCTCTCTCCCTCTACGACCCTCAGAAAGCAGCAGTGCGGGCACCTGGGCACTGAACGTGCTGTGGAAGATGTGTGGTATCGATGTCCACATGGACCCCAACATCGGCAAGCGGCTCAATGCCCTGGGCAACACGCTGACCTCGCTGACGGGCGAGGAGGACGTGGACGACATCGCTGACCTCAACTCCATCAACATGGTGGACTCTGATGAGGATGAGGCCGACACCATGTCGCCCACCATCCATATGGTCAGTCTTTCAGTCTTTGCCTAAACATGATAACCATGCTGAATATTTGTATAAATCACTTTGAACATGTGAATTGTACACTGAACAAAAATATAAACACAACATGTAAAGTGTTTCATGAGCTGAAATGGAAGATCCCAGACATTTTCCATACACACAAAAAGTTTATTTCTCAAATTATGTGCACAAATTTCTTTACATCCCTGTTTGTGAGCATTTCTCCTTTGCCAAGATAATCAATCTACCAGACAGGTGTGGCATATCAAGAAGCTGATTAAACAGCATGACCACTACACAGGTGCACCTTGTGCTGGGGACAATAAAAGGCCACTCTAAAATAAGCAGTTTTGTCACACAACACAATGCCACAGATGTCTCAAGTTTTGAGGGAGCGTGCCATTTCCATGCTGACTGCAGGTATGTCCACCAGAGCTGTCGCCAGAGAATTGAATGTTCATTGCACTACCATAAGCCTCATCCAACATCGTTTTATAGAATTTGTCAGTACGTCCAACCGGCCTCACAACCGCAGACCATGTGTAACCATGCCAACCCAGGACCTCCACAATGGCTTCTTCACCTGCAAGATCATCTGAGACCAGCCACCCGGACAGCTAATGAAACTGAGTTTGCACAACCAAAGAATTTCTGCAAAAACTGTCAGAAACCATATCAGGGATGCTCATCTACATGCTCGTCGTCCTCACCGGGGTCTTGACCTGACTGCAGTTCAGTGTCGTAACTGACTTCAGTGGGCATATACTCACCTTCGATGGCCACTGGAAAAGTGTGCTCGTCACGGATGAATCCTGGTTTCAACTGTAGCGGGCAGATGGCGTAGTGTGTGCGAGTGGTTTGCTGATGTTAACTTTGAACAGAGTTCCCCATGGTGGGGTTATGGTATGGACAAGCTTAAGCTACGGACAACGAACACAATTGAATTTTATCGATGTCAATTTGACTGTACAGTGACGAGATCCTGAGGCCCATTGTTATGCCATTCATCCGCTGCCATCACCTCATGTTTCAGCATGATAATGCACGGCCCCATGTCGCAAGGATTTGTACACAATTCCTGGAAGCTAAAAATGTCCCAGTTCTTCCATGGCCTGCATACTCACCAGACATGTCACCCATTGAGCGTGTTTGGGATGCTCTGGATCGACGTGTTGGATAGCGTGTTCCAGTTCCTGCCAATATCCAGCAACTTCGCACAGCCATTGAAGAGGACTGGGACAACATTCCACAGGCCACAATCAACAGCCTGATCAACTCTATGCGAATGAGATGTCGCGCTGCTTTGAGGCAAATGGTGGTCACACCAGATACTGACTGGTTTTCTGATCCACGCCCCAACTTCTTTTTTTAAGGTACAATTACTTGACCAAAAGTATGTGGACACCTGCTCGTCAAACATCTCATTCCAAAATCATGGGCATTAATATGAAGTTGGTCCCCCCTTTGCTGCTATAACAGCCTCCACTCTTCTGGGAAAGCTTTTCACTAGATGTTGGAACATTGCTGCGGGGACATGCTTCCATTCAGCCACAAGAACATTAGTGAGGTCGGGCACTGATGTTGGGCGATTAGGCCTGGCTCGCAGTCGGCGTTCCAATTCATCCGAAAGGTGTTCGATGGGGTTGAGGTCAGGGCTTTATGCAGGCCAGTCAAATTCTTCCACACCGATTTCGACAAACCATTTCTGTATGGACCTCGCTTTGTGCACGGGGGCATTGCCATGCTGAAACAGGAAATGGCCTTCTCCAAACTTGCCACAAAATTGTCAAGAATGTCATTGTATGCTGTAGCGTTAAGATTTCCATTCACTGGAACTAAGGGGCCTAGTCCGAACCATGAAAAACAGCCCCAGACCATTATTCCTCCTCCACCAGACTTTACAAATGCATTGGGGCAGGTAGTGTTCTCCTGACATCAGCCAAATCCATTCGTCCGTCGGACTGCCAGATGGTGAATCACTCCAGAGAACGCGTTTCCACTGTTCCAAAGTCCAATGGCGGTGAGCTTTACACCACTCCAGCCGATGCTTGGCATTGCGCATGGTGATCTTAGGCTTGTTTGCGGCTGCTCGGCCATGGAAAACCATTTCATGAAACTCCTGACATTGCTTCCAGAAGCAGTTTAGAACTCGGTAGTGAGTCTTGCAACCGAGGACTTGCCGGTCCAGTTCTGTGAGCTTGTGTGGCCTACCACTTTGCGGCTGAGCTGTTGTTGCGCCTAGACTTTTCCACTTCACCATAAAAGCACTTACAGGTGACCAGGGCAGCTCTAGCAGGACAGAAATTTGACAAACTGACTTGTTGGAAAGGTGGCATCCTATGACAGTGCCACGTTGAATGTCACTGAGCTCTTCAGTAAGGCCATTCTACTGTCAATGTTTGTCTATGGAGATTGCATGGCTGTGTACTCGATTATACTTCTGTCAGCAACAGGTGTGCCTGAAATGGCCAAATCCACCAATTTGAAGGGGTGTCTACATACTTTTGTATATATAGTGTATCTGTGACCAACAGATGCATATCTGTATTCCAATCATGAAATCCATGGTTTAATTTATTTATTTCAATTGACTGATTTTGCTTATATGAACTGTAACTCCGTAAAATCGTTGGAATTGTTGCATAATTCTGAGTGTGTTAATACCCTGTTAGAGTTTGCTAATACCTGTGATTCTATTGCAGTACAACCACGAGACGGTTTAGAAGACTGTTTGTGTAAGAGATTATTGTAGCTCTGTGTGGGTGTAGAAATCCTAAGTCTGTGTCAAAAATGTAAAAATGCACTGTGAGTGTTAAGGCTTTGCATATCTGTTCAAGCCACGTCAACCCCTTCCAGCCACTGTGACAGCGCTAAAAGCTATCCAAGCTGCACCCAGTTGAACCTTGCCTTGGGTGTATCCTTACCGTTGCTTACAGGGGAGCCCAGAGGGAGAGTGCAGCAGCCCAAGGCTCAGTCCCAGGCTCACGTTCAGGAAGCGGCTAGTAAACACCATCCTGGGCCTGAAAAGCCCCAGTGTCCAGAGCGTCTCGGCACCAGCCGACTACCTAAGCGACTATTCTCCTCCCCAGTCCAGAGGGAACAGGGCCAGGGCTCCCAGACCCATATCCTGGGGATGTGTATGTACTGTAGCCCATTCTCAACTGCCCTACCCTCTAGTCTCCTATCTACTGGGCCCCACAATCACGTTTAGGGTGGCATTAAGTCTCTATCGCCCATGTTTCAAGCTGCAGAATAGATTTCAATTGCTAAGTTACACCATGAAATGTGGTAATCTCAGAGGGCAAACAAAATTCTATCACTTAGCAATTGACTTTGTGGGGTTTAAGCACTTATGGTTCCCTTGTCACCTGGTTACACATGTTGTGATTTACTTCCTTATCTGAGAATTGGGTCATCAATAGGTCTCAAGGATTATGGTGATGGTGACTTCCATTTTGTGTATTTCTCTGCTGTTTATGTGTGTGTATAACTTGATTATTGGTGTGAGTATAAAATGTGGATTCGGTGGTGAGCTATGTAACTTCGGTGTAATAATTCATGCTTGGTTTAATACTTTTTTTGTGGTGTAATACAGTAACCCAGGTTGGTGGAGGTGTAATCTAATTCAGGTTATTTAATGTTGGTGTAATCTAGGTTATATAAATAACCAAACATTCTGTGGTGTAATATGTGAATTACAGGGTGTCATTTGTCTTCTATACTCCACAGGAGACCATAGACCTCAGGCGGCAGGCGGCAGTGGGCAACCAGATCTTGGATCCCAGAAGGGGGAAGTTAAACAAAAGAATAGTGGACATCAGAGAGCTGAATGAGCAGGCCAAAGTCATTGATGACCTCAAGTAAGAGTTCTTCCTGTCAAATGCAATTATAACCTCATGTTGTATATTTTATCACCTTAAACAAGGATCAATCATGTTTTCCTTCCCCACCCTTCAACAGGAAACTGGGAGCGAGTGAAGGCACAATCAACCAGGAGATCCAGCGCTACCAGCAGCTGGAGTCTGTGGCCGTCAACGACATCAGGAGAGACGTGCGCAAGAAACTACGACGCTCCAGCATGAGGGTGAGTCAACGCATTTAATACCACCCTTTATTCAACTGGCATTTTCCGGTTTAAAATGTAAAATGTCATTAACCTGAGCTGAAATGGAAAGGACACCATGACTGATGAGCCCTGATCATTGCTTCTCTACCAGGCTGCGTCTCTGAAGGACAAGTGGGGTCTGGGATACAAACCCAGCTATAACCGTTCCAAGAGTATCTCTACAGCAGCAGGGAGGCCTCCACTCAAAAGGATTGAACGCCAAAGGTACTGGAAGAGGAATCCTCGCTTGCAGCCGGAACCTAGCAGTCGTGGGGTCAATCAGGAATTCAAGAAGTGAATTGAATTTCCAATGGGTTGGATTGTTATTATTCTTATTTCCCTTTCAGTTCCAGAATAGGAGATGTTGATGACTTACCGGACATCAGAGTTGATGCGTCCTCCCCAGGACCGAGAGTCACCTTCAACATCCAGGACATGGTAGTGTATAGAAAGACCACAATAGTCTTCATGGTAGCTATTACCATGTAGACCCTGAGATAGGGCTGTAAACAGTAGGATTCTCCAAGATGGCAGTTGTACAGCAGCTGAAGAGAACTGGAGATGTGCATCCCTGAGTTATGGCATCATTTAATCCTCCATGTCCTTGTTTGTTTGTCACTATGACAGGCCTCTTGACTGTGTGTGTGTCTAAACATTGTGGAAACGCTCTGTCAGCGGAAGCTAAGTGTTAGCTTTTTCGCTTGCTTGTACCTTGAGGGAGAGTTAAGTGTGCCTTTTTGAGCGCAAAATCCCATCCTGAACATGCCATACTTTGATTTTCTGGATGGATTCCATTGTTCTCTTTCTGTTCAACTGAAGATTAATAATCAGGAGTCTACAAACCGACCGGTCAGTCCAGGAGAAGTCTTCAAGGTATTTGTAAAACCCCCCAAAAACTATCCCGAACAAATTAAAATCCCAAAATAACCAGATTTTTTTTCTCCTTTCTTCTAATAAATTGGTTAAAACTGAAAACGTGGACATTCCAAACAGGATGGTGAGATATAGGCTAGAACTATCAATCAATGCTTGATTGTCATATCTTGGTTTGAGTCATTCCTTGCCATCTATAATAGCTAGAGATGAGCTAGTCAAGTTAACTCTAGTTAATAATTTTACGCATTCAAAATACAACTCTAATAGCAACTGTAGGGAATAATATACTCGGAATAACAAGGCTTTCAACAAGCCGTTGCCTCTGGTTATGTGTTACAAAGAAAACGATTTATTCACTGCATTGCTACAGCTACGTCATTGACAATATTTTGCTGCTACGTAGATATGGATAGACTATGCATGTGCGTGGTAGTATACATGCATAGTATGCTATGCATGTAGGTACTAAGTGGTTAAAATTATATTTGAATATTACAATTGATTCACACCTTCCCATCCTGTAATGGAATTCCATGTTGTTCCTAATCAACTTCCTTCAACCACAGATGTCTTTTCCTAACCACAGCAGCTATGCATGGCCAACTTCAAAACCTTAGGTTGTATAGTTTGAGCCTAAAACTGTAAACCTTTAGGTTGGCCAACCTCTTAATAAGTGTGCATCAAAGCCATGACTAGAGGTGGCATTGAGTTTTCTTTCTGTCTTAGTTGGTGGTTGTTTATGACTAATACTGTCTTTTGTGAGGGCTTGTAATGTCTTCTCTTTTGGGAGTTTGTCAGTTTTATCCACTGTCCTGAAACCAGATGTTGTCCTGCAGCTTCACCTGCACCTGCAGGTGTCTTCATCCTAACATCCTCCTCTTCATCCTCTTTATCTCTCACTCTGTATCTCTCTCCTATGTCCTCTCCCAGAGCATTGCACGATCTCTGAGCATCCTGTGGGGGGGGAAACGTAACGCACATAGCAACCTGTATTACAGGACATTTTATCCTCTAGTAATATATATTACATCTAGCAATAGCCATGACATTATCCATGTTTGTGTGTGTGCGTGCGGTACCAGTCAAATGTTTGGACACACCTACTCATTCCAGGGTTTCTTTATTTTTTTACAATTTTCTACATTGTAGAATAATAGTGAAGACATGAAATACTATGAAACTATGAAATAACACATATGGAATCATGTAGTAACCAAAAAAGTGTATATTTGAGATTGATCAAAGTAGCCACCCTTTGCCTTGACAGCTTTGCACACTCTTTGCATTCTCTCAACCAGCTTCATGAGGTAGTCACCTGGAATGCATTTCAATTAACAGGTGTGCCTTGTTAAAAGGTAATTTGTGGAATTTCTTTCCTTCCTAATGCGTTTGAGCCAATCAGTTGTGTTGTGACAAGGTAGGGTTGGTATATAGAAGATAGACCTATTTGGTAAAACACCAAGTCCATATTATGGCAAGAACAGCTCAAAAAAGCAAAGACAAACGACAGTCCATCATTACTTTTAGACATGAAGGTCAGTCAATCCGGAAAATTTCAAGAACTTTAAGTGTCTTCAGTCGCAAAAAACATCAAGCGCTATGATGAAACTGGCTCTCATGAGGACCGCCATCGGAAAGGAAGACCCAGAGTTACCTCTGCCACAGAGGATAAGTTCATTAGAGTTAACTGCACCTCAGATTGCAGCCCAAATAAATGCTTCAGAGTTCAAGTAACAGACACATCTCAACAGCAACTGTTCAGAGGAGACTGCGTGAATCAGGCCTTCATGGTTGAATTAATGCAAAGAAATCACTACAAAAGGACACCAATAATAATAAGAAACTTGCTTGGGCCAAGAAACACACGCAATGGACATTAGACCGGTGGAAATCTGTCCTTTTGTCTGTGGCCAAATTTGAGTTTTTTGGTTCCAACCGCCTTGTCTTTGTGAGACGCAGAGTAGGTGAACGGATGATCTCCGCATGTGTGATTCCCACTGTGAAGCATGGAGGAGGTGGTGTGGGGGTGCTTTGCTGTTGACACTGTCAGTGATTTTTATTTAGAATTCAAGGCACACTTAACCAGCATGGCTACCACAGCATACTGCAGTGATACTTCATCCCATCTGATTTGCGCTTAGTGGGACTATCATTTGTTTATCAACAGGACAATGACCCAGAACACACCTCCAGGCTGTGTAAGGGGAGTGATGGTGATGCATCAGATGACCTGGCCCCCACAATCACCCGACCTCAATCCAATTGAGATGGTTTGGGATGAGTTGGAACGCAGAGTGAAGGAAAAGCAGCCAACAAGTGCTTAGCATATGTGGGAACTCCTTCAAGACTGTTGGAAAAGCATTCCAGGTGAAGCTGGTTGAGAGAATGCCAAGAGTGTGCAAAGTGTGGCTACTTTGAAGAATCTCATATATATATAGATTTGTTTAACACTTTTTTTGGTTACTACATGAGTCCATATGTGTTATTTCCTAGTTTTGATGTCTTCACTATTATTCTACAATGAAGAAAATAGTCAAAATAAAGAAAAACCCTTGAATGAGTGTGTCCAAACACTTGACTGGTACTGTATGTATATATGCTAAGTTAGAGTAGATTGGTTATGACATTGGTTATGACAATTTTCTATCCATAATCGTGATAAATTAATTAGTACTACACGTGCATACAGTTCCTTTGAGCAGGATGCTATCTGCTACAGAGTTTATATCACCGAAAAATGTTGAGTCTAACTGTCCCCCTCTCAACACCTCCCATCTGTCCTCTGCTGAAGTTTCCGGAGGAGACAGAAATGGATCTGTTGTCTATCACCATTGATGAGCGACTCCATCCTCATCTTCATCACCTTCATAATTTCCCATCCATTAGCGAAGGGCCCCACTCAGTGTTCAGCGCCCCTGCCACCCCTGCCGTCTTTTCACCTGGCATTCCCTTCCAGCACGACGACATGCGCCGCGACGAGCTCTCCTCCTCTTCCTCAGAGGATTCCGACAAGGAAGAAGAGTTTGACCGCGAGAGGCCTTCCTGCTACTTCAGGAGGCCTGTGTGAGTCCTCTCTCATTACTGTTTATTTGGCCTGTTTCTTGGACCCAGATTAAGCCTACTCTTGGACTGAAAAGCATGCTCAATGGAGGATAATAATTCAAACTATTAATTATTTTATTCTTCCTGTTTTTGTGCCTGCTGAACCCCTAATGACCCTGCTTTCCTCTCTGTTTCACAGCCAACCACCACACAGGAAACCATCTGGCTTCGCCGCCGTCAGCCAGCTGTTCAGCGAGCGCTGGCCCAGCACGCCCACCAACCGCAGCCTCATGAGCTCGGTCACCGAGAGGAACATCGACTTTGAGCTGGACGTGCGCGTGGAGATTGACAGCGGCAAGTGTGTCCTGCACCCCACTACCCAGCAGCCGGAGAACGAGGATGTCTCCTTCAGAAGGTACGGCACCTGAACCCTAGGGATCTTCTAACTATTTTGATATATAGAGAGACCTATGCCTTATTATAATCTAGTCAAGTTATAAAGCATTATACCTGCAGGCTTTAAGTAAAGTGTTACCAAAGTTTCTTAGTCAAAGAATGCTATGTAACCAAAGTGTTCCTACTCCTCTTGTACTGTAGGAGTTGTGACCGCAGCTCCAGGAGTCTGGACCAGGAATCTCCACCCAAGAAGAAGAAGCTCCAGCCCACCTATACCTCCACCACCCAGCTCCTGGCCGGGAAGAAGGTGCCCTCCTCTCTGCAGACCAAATCCAGTGACCTGGAGACCACTGTCTTTTACATTCCGGGAGTAGATGTCAAGGTCAGTTATTTTGCTTTCAGGCCATTACTGTTTTGTTTCCCTCTATCTATGGAATGGTGTAAATAATGAGTTTAAACGATGACCCATCGATTGGATTCATTAAATGGTAGGAACTATATTGCCGTTGATGACCTAAGAGTTCAACTATTCTCATGCAAAACCATTTTTCAATTTCCTCCAACCCCAGTTGCACTACAACTCCAAGACCATAAAGACCGAGTCGCCTGATGCCTCCCGCGGATCCTCCCTCCCCCGCACCCTCTCCAAAGAATCCAAGCTGTATGGTATGAATGATAGCGGCCCTCACAACCCTCCCAATGCTGGCCAAAGCAAGACTAACTCGCTCCTTCCTCCCCCATCCCCACCTCTACCATCAGGTACTGAGAGCTCTCATCATTACCTGCATGCCCTTTCGCCTTCTGTGTTGACCCGCAGTAGAGCGCCACGTCTCCATCGTGCCCATAGACATCCTTAATCAACCCACCCATTAAAATCTAATGCATGCTCAATCAGTCTTTCCAAGGCTTTGATCTGTGAATGTTGAAGACACTGGTGATTTCTGTGTTGGAATGTTTTAAGATCCGGTTTGATTTCATTCTGTTTCAAACACTTAGTGGGTGGGTGGATAAACGCAGAGTGGCTGTTTTACTAAACACTGTTGCAAAGTTATTCTCCAAAGGAAAGAAAACATACAGTGGCAAGAAAAAGTATGTGAACCCTTTGGAATTACCTGGGTTTCTGTATAAATTGGTAATCAAATTTTATCTAATCTTCAGCTAAGTCACAACAATAGACAAACATAGTGTGCTTAAACTACTAACACACAAATTATTGTATTTGTCTTGTCTATATTGAATACATCATTTAAACATTCACGGTGTAGGTTGGGAAAAGTATGTGAACCCCTAGGCTAATGACTTCTCCAAAAGCTAACTGGAGTCAGGAGTCAGCTGACCTGGAGTCCAATCAATGAGACGTGATGGGAAACATGCCTCGAACAAAAGACATCTCAGAAGACTTAAGAATTGTTGACTTGCATAAAGCTGAAAAGGGTTACAAAAGTATCTCAAAGTCTTGATGTTCATCAGTCCACAGTAAAACAAAGTGTCTATAAATGGAGAAAGTTCAGTACTGTTGCTATTCTCCCTAGGAGTGGCCGTCCTGCAAAGATGACTGTAAGAGCACAACGCAGAATGCTCAATGAGGTTAATCTCTAATCCTAGAGTGTCAGCTAAAGACTTACAGAAAAAAAGGCACAGCACACTAACATCAAAACCTCATCCCAACTGTAAAGTATGGTGGCGGGAGCATCATGGTTTGGGCTGCTTTGCTGCCTCAGGGCCTGGACAGCTTGCTAATATCAACAGAAAAATGAATTCCCAAGTTTATCGAGACATTTTGCAGGAGGATGTTAGGCTATCTGTCCTCCAATTGAAGATCAACAGAAGTTGGGTGAGGCAACAGGGCAATGACCCAAAACACAGAAGTAAATCAACAACAGAATGGCTTCAACAGAAGAAAGTACTCCTTCTGGAGTGGCCCAGTCAGAGTCCTGACCTCAACCCGATTTGAGATGTTGTGGCATGACCTCGAGAGCAGTTCACACCAGACATCCCAAGAATATTGCTGAACTGAAACAGTTTTGTAAAGAGGAATGATCCAAAATTCTTCCTGACCGTTTTGCAGGTCTGACCCGCAGCTACAGAAAACGTTTGGTTGAGGTTATTGTTGCCAATGGAGGGTCAACCAGTTATTAAATCCAAGGGTTCACATACTTTTCCCAGCCTGCACTGTGAATGTTTACTCGGTGTGTTCAATAAAGACATGAAAACGTATAATTGTTTTTTATTAGTTTAAGCAGACTGTGTTTTGTATATTGTTGTGACCTAGATGAAGATCAAATTTTATGACCAATTTATGCAGAAATCCAGGTATTTCCAAAGGGTTCACATACTTTTTCTTGACACTGTAACATGTAGACCCAAAAAGTAAATGAAAGCACAAGGTCTTATTTCTTACCTTTTTTTTGTTTCATTTCCTTGGGAGTGAAAAACATTTGTTAAATCTGTCCCAATATATCTTTCACTTTGTGTTTTCACTCTCTTACCAATGTTGGTGGGTGTAGTGAAGCCTTGTGTGACCCTGTCCAAACGCCGATCATGTCTCCCCTGCAGCCAAAGGCAAGGGCAGTGGTGGGGTGAAGACAGCCAAGCTGTATGCCTGGGTGGCCCTCCAGACCCTCCCAGAAGAGATGGTCATCAGCCCTTGTCTTCTGGACTTCCTGGAGAAAGCCTTGGAGACCATTCCCATCACACCGGTGGAAAGGAACTATACTGGTATGTTGGGTCATTCCATTGCAAATACATCATCTGTTCACCTCACCTCTTTGGATTTTAATTGGACAAAAAATCCATAAATGTTTGCTGGACCTGAAACATCAAGAACTTACAAAACCGTTGCTCAAAGCTGACCCCTTTTTGTCTCTGTGTGTCTCAGATCTGAACTCCCAGGAGGAGGACTTAGGCCAGTTTGATCCAGTGGAGCCCCTGGAGGAGTCCACCACATCCCTGGTGTCCTCATCCACCTCTGCCTACTCCTCCTTTCCTGTGGACGTGGTGGTTTATGTCAGAGTACAGGTAACCTACCTCCGTCTGCCCACCTTACTGTGGCCCCCATAGCTCAGTTCATGTCACTCTGTTCTCCATTGTACAATATGAGTATGTTTTGCTGTCATAATGTCCAATCCCTGAGACACCACACTCAAAGTAATGACGTTTTCAAAATTCTATTCTAATCTGACTCAATGTCTCTAGCCCTCTCAGATCCGCTTCAGCTGCTTGCCCATGTCCAGAGTGGAGTGTATGCTGAAACTGCCATCTTTAGACCTGGTATTCTCCTCTAATCGCGGTGAACTGGAGATCCCATCCAGCACCCAACCTACCGACGGCCCACATACACCCTCCTCCACCCCCCCGAGCCAACACATCCTCAAACCGCCCCCTGGCAAAGGAGGTATAGATAGCAACACTCCAATGCACCTGTAAAGCATCTTCTAAGTGTGTGAGTGGATTAATTTTGTTTTCTAAGCCTATCTGGTCCATAATAAAACCTCTTATCTAACCTCCAGGTCCCTCTCCATCTCTGGGTAGCCCTCTGGGCCGGACCCATCACAGCAGCAGCCAGTCAGACCTCACCACCCCCCCCAGCAACTCCTCAGGGCTCAGCTTCACTGCCTGCATGTCAGACTTCTCCCTCTACGTGTTCCACCCTTACGGGGCAGGGAAACAGAAATCTGCTGTCACAGGGCAGGCACCAGGCCCAGGACCTCTAGGTATGGAAAAGTGTAGCGGAAAGTTTTTGAACTTTAACATTTCTCATGTATATTCTATAGCAATTTGAATGTTTTTTTGGGGGGGGGGGGGGGGGGGGGGGGTTGGATTGGATGGCCGGGTTTCCTTATTTATTCATGGTAATACTTGGGAACAGATTTTTTTAATGAAACTTTCTTAACTGAATTCCTGGTGATTTTTATTATTTATTTACCTAAAACTAAAATCCTAAAAAAATATAGACAGTGCCTTCAGAAAGTATCCACACCCCTTGACTTTGTCCACATTTTGTTGTTACAGCCTAAATTTTAAATTAATCAAATTGAGATTTTGTGTCACTGGCCTACACACAATACCCAAGAATTTCAAAGTGGAAATATGTTTTTAGAATTAATAAAAAATGAAAAGCACAAATGTCTTGAGTCAATAAGTATTCAACCCCTTTGTTATGGCAAGCCTAAATAAGTTCAGGAGTAAAAATGTGCTTAACAAGTCACATAATAAGTTACACTCTGTGTAAGTTACTCACTGTGTGCAATAATGGTGTTTAACATGCTTTTTGACTACAGCATCTATGTACCCCACACATACAATTATCTGTAAGGTCCCTCAGTCGAGCAGTGACTTTCAAACACAAATTCAACCACAAAGACCAGGCAGGTTTTCCAATGCCTTGCAAAGGAGGGAACCTATTCGTAGATAAAAAAATAAAAGACATTAAATATGCCTTTAAGCATGGTGAAGTTATTAATTACTCTTTGGTTGATGTATCAATACATCCAGTCACTACAAAGACACAGGCATCCTTCCTAACTCAGTTGCCGGAGAGGAAGGAAACCGCTCAGGGATTTCACCATGATGCCAATGGTGGCTTTAAAACAGTTAGAGTTGAAAGGCTGTGATGGGAGAAAATTGAGGATGGATCAACAACATTGTAGTTACTCTACAATACTAACCTAAATGACAGAGTGAAAAGAAGGAACCATGTACAGAATGAAAAAAAATTCTAAAACACGCATCCTGTTTGCATTAAAGTATAACCACAACAACAAAAACATCTAAATAAATGAACTTTATGTCCTGATTACAAACTCTTATGTTTGGGGCCAATCCAACATAACACATTACTGAGTGCCACTCTTCATATTTTCAAGCATGGTGGTGGCTGCATCATGTTATGGGTATGCTTGTCATCGGCAAGGACTAGGGAGTTTTTTAAGATAAAAAGAAACGGAATAGATCTAAGCTCAGGCAAAATCCTAGAGGAAAACCTGGTTGTCTGCTTTCCAACACACTGGGAGCCAAATTCACCCATAACCCAAGGCCAAATATACATTGGAGTTGCTTACCAAGATGACATTGACTTTTCCTGTGGCCTAGTTACATGTTTGACTTAAATCGTCTTGGAAATCAATGGCAAGTCTTGAAAATGGCTGTCTAGCAAGGATCAACAACCAACTTGACAGAGCTGGAAGAATACATTAAAAAAAAAAATGCAAATATTGTACAATCCAGGTGTGCAAAGCTCTTTAGAGACTTACCCAGAAAGACTCTCAGCTGTATGTCGCCACCAAAGGTGATTCTAACATGTATTGACTCAGTGGTGAGAATGAGCCATTTCTGTATTTCTTTTTCAATAAATTAGCCAAACTTTGGTGTGTAGATGGGTGAGAACTTAAATAAAAAAAAATGTTTTAACATTTTAAATTCAGGCTGTAACACAACAAATGTGGAATAAGTCAAGGGATATGAATACTTTCTGAAGACACTGTAATTATCATCATAAAAATCTGTCAGTTTAAACTAGAGATATCTATATATTTTTTGCATTGGATACGGGTGTCTCAATCCACCGCATCCGCCAATGTTGCACTTCCGCATCTGTGGTGACAGAGCTAGAGCAGTGTTTGTCAGATCATGAGACATCCTGAAAATCGGTCTTCTCTCAAAATCGTCTGTAGCGTCCGAACGGTTTGGCCTACAAACTATAATGGACCCTATGGAAAGATGAGACTCTCACGAACACAATAGTTCATTTTGCTGTACGACCCCCACAAGCATCTTGGGACTTGTCTGAACTCGGTACAGTCGGCTGCCTTATCCCCTGTTCTATAGCCTATGTTTAGTCCTGTGCATTATATTGCAGTGAAGACTACCAACTACGCTGTACAGCATGCCTTATAGTGATAGTGTACTTTCACAGCAGGCTTGTTCAGTCTTCCATCAGTTCAATGTGTAGCATTATAACAGCGCCATGAAGTGTCACTTCATAGCTGTTTTTTCCTTTAAGGTACAGTGGATGAGGAGCCGTCCTCTGTGACTGGGAGGAAGGATTCCCTCAGCATCAACCTGGAGTTCGTCAAGGTCAGCCTGTCCAGAATGAGACGCACCGGAGGACCAACCTTTATCGAGAGTTTTATACCCGGCAAGGGGGGCAAGATGGACACCACCCTCATCAATATCTCAGGTGCCTTATCTGCTCTTGGAACGGGGTTAATGGTTGGGACACTGTCTCTAACCTGAGCTCAATATTTGGTCTTCAAAATGGGAATGTCATGTATATCTTGACAATGAAGCTGATCCATTTTGACATTTCAATTCCCCTGTCAAGATGGTTGAATCCACAGACAATGGTATTCCTGGCCAACTTTGAATGTTTTCTCTCTCTCTTAGCTGTGTGTGACATCGGCTCTGCCTCCTTCAAGTATGACATGCGGAGGCTGAGTGAAATCCTGGCCTTCCCCAGAGCCTGGTACCGCCGCAGCATCGCCCGACGCCTCTTCCTAGGAGACCAGACCATCAACATGCCAACAGGTAGAAACACAACTCCTCGATAGGCCTTTGAGCCCTGAGAGTGTAATTTTCCTTGTGTAATAAATTATCAACATTTTTACTTCTGACTGGGTTTATTTCCTAGATACTCTGTTTTCTCTCACTCTCTTAATCTGTTAATGTCAGTCCCTTTAAAACCATAGGGATGTTTTCCCCAAACCTGTGTTGATTTCAAAACATGCCCTTTACCTGAACCTGCTTCTCTCCTCCAGCCTCAGGTCCAGCCACCCCAGACTCTGTAGAGAACATGGCCCAACACCTGTCACCAGAGTCCAGCTGTAAAGCCTACTGGAGGACCTGGGACGGTAGCACTGGGCAGCACATGCCCCAGTCCCCCAACGTGTTCTCAGACCACTCCACTGGGAGCAACATGTCCCCCGGGGGCCTGTCCTCCCACCTCAAGTCCCCGGCCCCCGGACGCACCAGGAGTGTCTCCGATTCCTCTGCCCCCAGAAGAGGTACCAACTCAAAAATTAGTGCTCAGCACCATCAAGGAACACAATAAATGCAGTTAGAATGATGAATGAATACTATATCCCTCATTAAGACTGGGAATAACTTTGCCCGCAAAACACCAGTCTCAACGTCAACACTGAAGAGGCGTCTCCGGAATGCTGGCCTTCTAGACAGAGATCCTCTGTCCAGTGTCTGTGTTCTTTTGCCCATCTTAATATTTTCTTTTTATTGGCCAGTCTTAGATATATGGCTTTTTCTTTGCAACTCTGCCTAAGAAGGCCAGCATCCCGGAGTCGCCTCTTCACTGTTGACGTTGAGACTGGTGTTTTGCAGGTACTATTTAATGAAGCTGCCAGTTGAGGACTTGTGAGGCGTCTGTTTCTCAAACTAGACACTCTAATGTACTTGTCCTCTTGCTCAGTTGTGCACCGGGGCCTCCCACTCCTCTTTCTATTCTGGTTAGCGCCAGTTTGCACTGTTCTTATGAAGGGAGTAGTACACAGCGTTGTACGAGATCTTCAGTTTCTTGGCAATTTCTCGCATGGAATAGCCTTCATTTCTCAGAACAAGAATAGACTGACGAGTTTCAGAAGAAAGTCCTTTGTTTCTGGCCATTTTGAGTCTGTAATCGAACCCACAAATGCTGATGCTCCAGATACTCAACTAGTCTAAAGAAGGCCAGTTGTATTACTTCTTTAATCAGTACAACAGTTTTCAGCTGTGCTAACATAATTGGAAAAGGGTTTTCTAATGATCAATTAGTCTTTTAAAATGATAAACTTGGATTAGCTAACACAACGTGCCATTGGAAGGCAGGAGTGATGGTTAATGATAATGGGCCTCCGTATGCCTATGTAGATATTCCATTCAAAATCAGCCATTTCCAGCTAAAATAGTCATATCCAACATTAACAATGTCTACTCTGTATTTCTGATCAATTTGATGTTATTTTAATGGACAAAAAATGTGCCTTTATTTCGAAAACAAGGACATTTCTAAGTGACGCCAAACTTTTGAACGGTAATGTATTTCCCTCCCATGCAGATTCTGTGACCAAGACGTCCACGCCATCGTTCAATAAGAGCGGCAAGGCAGCCGGCCCCCAGGGTACCCCGTGGGAGACACTAGTGGTGTTCGCCATCAACCTGAAGCAGCTCAACGTCCAGATGAACATGAGCAATGTCATGGGCAACAACACGTATGTCTTCCTTTTACCCCTCCCACTCAACACACTATACTCTACACACTAGGAGCCAGTTTCCCAGACACAGATTTAAGTCTATTCCTTATAATTCATATCAGCATATTACTTAATGTCTATATCTGACTACCTATAAAAACATAACACAATCCGACATATAACCCTTACCAAAAGTATGATTATTAACATGGAAATATTTCTGTTGAAACAAACCATGCCTCATAGAAAGCAGATGTTGGTTATTCATGAGGAGGTGGGTGGAACTAACCTTTTCCCCTTTGCTCTTGTTTACCTCTAGTTGGACCACCAGTGGGCTGAAGAGTCAGGGTCGTCTGTCAGTGGGTAGTAACAGAGACAGAGAAATCAGCATGTCCGTGGGTCTGGGCCGCTCCAAACTGGACTCTAAAGGCGGCGTGGTGGGGGGCAATATAGATGTCAACACCCTAGAGATGGTCTGTAAGTACAGGGATGGGGAATCATGTATTATGCCACTGGCATGTACTGTTTTTGTGCTATTCCAAAACACATTGTTATGGATGTCAAAGATTGAACTCTGGCCTCGGGTCTTGGTGTTTTTAAATGATAAATGCATCCAGCTCTAACTTAAATATCCCTGTCAAACAAGTAGAATTTTAAATCCCTCTGCCGATCCTAACAACACATGTTTGTTGAAGCCCACATCTCGGAGCACCCCAACCAGCAGCCCAGCCATAACATCCAGATCACCATGGGTTCCACGGAGGCCCGCGTGGACTACATGGGCTCCAGCATCCTCATGGGCGTCTTCAGCAACGCAGACCTGAAGCTTAAGGATGAGTGGAAGGTCAACCTGTGCACTGTGGAGACAAGCCTATCAGAGAAAAGGTAAATAAGCTATCCTACCAGAGAAAATGTATAGCTATAACCCCTCTGGAAGCTACATTCTTGTATGTTCTCATTCTCTCTCATTTGTGGCCCCTTTCTCCCTCTGTCCCTTCCCCCTCTTCTCTTTTCCTATTATTTTTCTCATATTATTTTTTCAATTTTTTTTACCTCTTTCTACCTATCCCTCCCTCTCTCCAGTAAGATATTTGTCCAAGGGGACTTGCAGTGGGATATTTTCCAGGTGATCATCTCGCGCTCCACTACCCCCGACCTCATCAAGATTGGGATGAAGCTGCAGGAGTTTTTCACCCAGCAGTTTGACACAAGCAAACGAGCATTGTCCACATGGGGTCCAGTCCCCTACCTGCCCCCCAAGGCGCCGGTCATCAACATTGAGAAAGGTGCTGCAGAGCTGTGTAAGTATCCATTATGACTGGGTTCCCGGGTTCATCAAGTAAATGGACTGGTTTTCATCTAAATGCTCATCCACTCTTTCCGTCCCTTTCCCCCTCTATTGTCATTACACCTTCCGGCTCTCTCCCTTCCTCTCTCCTAGACATGGATGCGGCCCACCATCGACACTGGCCTGGAGTTTTGAAGGTGATCGCCGGGTGCCACATCTCCCTCTTCCAGATGCCTCTTCCAGAAGACGCAGTGCAACTGGGTGGCTCCATTAGTCTCCATGGCAACCACATGACCCTGGCCTGCTTCCACGGGCCCAACTTCCGCTCCAAGTCCTGGGCCTTATTCCACCTGGAGGAGCCCAACATAGCTTTTTTGACTGAGGCTCAGAAGATATTGGAGGACGGTAAGGCATTCAAGAGACTGAGAGGAGGGATGGGGAATTTGGATTTATTTGGGTAAAAAACGATACAACAATATGTACAGTGTCTTCCCAGAGGATAGGACTTAAGTGTTTTAATTGATACTTTTGTTTCCAAAGTGGTCCTCAATGGTAAAAACAAATCAAACATCTAATGATCAAAGACTAGAAAAAATGATGAACAACCACATTACATTCATATAGGCATACAAAACAAAGTGGCACATCATCCCTAAGCAAGCTGCCCTAAATACGTCTAACCTCAACCTATTTTCTATCCAATCAGGCTCCACTGATGAGTCCACCTACATCGTGCAGACGTTGGCTTTTAATCTGGGTCACAACACTATGGAAACTAAACCCTGCGGGGCGCTAGAGAGCCCCATGGCCACCATCACCAAAATCACCCGTCGCCGGCACGAAAACCCGCCTCACGGAGTAGCCACGGTCAAAGAGTGGTTCAACTACGTGACTGCCATGAGGAATGAGGGTAAAGTGTACTAAATACTACCAATGTCAAATTCAAGGTCTATTGTTTCCTTTGACCCAATGTTATTCAAGAGTCCTGCCTCATTCTAATGTATCCTGTTCCCCAGAACTGAACCTCTTGCGCAACGTACACGCCAACAACCCAGAGAGCGGGGCGGCCGCCAAGAGTTCAAGCCTGCTCAGCAGCTTCAGCGGCTCTTCAAGCTACAACCACGAGACAGAGACAATCTTCGCCCTTCCCAGAATGCAGCTGAACTTCAGCTCCAAAAACTTTCAGGATCCCGACGAACCCTCCTTGACCGGTAGGCTCAGTTGATTGTACAAAACATTGAGTTGCTGCACCCCCCCCCCCCCTTTGCCCTCAGAACAACCTAAATTCGTCAGGGAATTGACTCTACAAGGTGTCGAAAGAGTTCCACAGGGATGCTGGCCAATGTTGATGCCAATGCTTCCCACAGTAGTTGTGTAAAGTTGGCTTGATGTTGTTTGGGTGGTGGCCCATTCATGATACACACGGTAAACTGTTGAGTGTAAAACCAAGCACCGTTGCAGTCCTTCACACACTCAAACCGGTGTGCCACATACTACCATACCCTGTTCAAAGGCACTTAACCCCGAAGAGTCTAAGTCGAGGGGGGGGTCTACTAAGCTATATGGAATTGTTTTAAGAAGGTCATCCCAAGGATCATTTAGCTATTTGATTTTGAATTTTAATACCCCTTGAAAAATTATGTTTGGCCTTTATTAGCCCATACAAACATATTGAATAACAGATTCACTGCATGGAACAACAGATAGTCCCCAAAACATCTAAAGGAAGTTTGTTCTGAAGTGTCTGACCTATATCAGAGAAACACTACATGACCAAAAGTATATGTGGACACCTGCTCATCGTACATCACATTCCAAAATAATGGGAATTAATAATGAGTTGGTCCCCCCTTTGCTGCTATAACAGCCTCTACTCTTGTGGGAAAGCTTTCCACTAGATGTTGGAACATTGCTGCGGGAACTTGCTTCCATTCAGCCACAAGCATTAGTGAGGTTGGGCACTGATTTTGGGCGATCAGGCCTGGTTCGCAGTCAGCATTCCAATTCCTCCCAAAGGTGTTCAATTGTCATGCTGATACAGGAAAGGGCCTTCCCCAAACTGTTGCCACAAAGTTGGAAGTAAAGAATTGTCTAGAATGTCATTGTATGCTGTAGCGTTAAGATTTCCCTTCACTGGAACTAAGGGGCCCAAACCATGAAAAACAGCCCCAGACCATTATTCCTCCTCCACCAGACTTTACATTGGCACTATGCATTCGGGCAGGTAGTGTACTCCAGGCATCCACCAAACCCAGATTCATCCATCAGACTGCCAGATGGTGAAGCGAGATTCATCACTCCAGAGAACGTGTTTCCACTGCTCCAGAGTCCAATGGCAGTGAGCTTTACACCACTCCAGCTGAACCTTGGCATTGTGCATGGTGATCTTAGGCTTGTGTGCAACTGCACCTGACAAACAGGTGTTGTGCTGACATTGCTTCCAGAGGCAGTTTGGAACTCGTTAGTGAGTGTTGCAACCGAGGACAGCACCCGGCGGTCCCGTTCTGTGAGCTTGTGTGGCCTACCACTTCACGGCTGAGCCGTTGTTGCTCCTTGACATTTCCACTTCACAAAAAAATAACAGCACTTACAGGTGACCAGGGCAGCTCTAGCAGGGCAGAAATTTGACAAACTGACTTGTTGGAAAGGTGGCATCCTATGACGGCGCCACTTTGAAAGTCACTGAGCTCTTCAGTAAGGCCATTCTGCTGCCAATGTTTGTCTATGGCGATTGCATGGCTGGGTGCTCAATTTTATACACCTGTCAGCAACCAGTGTGGCTGAAATTGCACAATCCACAAATTTGAAGGTGTCCACATACTTTTGTGTATCTATCTCTCTTTTTTTTTTCTTTTTTTTCTGTCTTTCTTTGTTTGTTTGTTGGAAAGCAAGGTAACGACACTATTGTTTCGCGTCCGTTTCAGACTCCAACAGTAAGCCTAAGGTGGAGTGCAGCCTGGTGACTGAATTCACCGACCACATCTGTGTCACCATGGACGCAGAGCTCATCATGTTCCTGCATGACCTGGTCTCTGCCTACCTGAAGGAGAAAGAGAAGGGTGAGGGCACCTGAAATGTCAACAGCAGTAGCACACTACACTGCGCAACCTAGAACAATTAACTGTACTTTACATTAGATAAATAGCACTGAACTTTATATAGAAAATAAGAGCACCAAAGGTACAACTAAAATAGAATTTCAGTTGAAGGTGCTGTTTGATTTCGGAACTAGTAGTAAAAAAGGAGAACCAATGCACTCTTGATAGTTTCTCTCCCTCTCTCCCTTCCCTGGTCTGAAGCCCTTTTCAACCCCCGGATGTTTTCCACTCGGCCTGGTCAGAAGAGCCCAACGGCCCTTAATGATGAGAACTCCACAGACAAGGAGGATGGCATCAACTATACTACGGTGGACTGGAGAGAATTCATGTGCAACACCTGGCAGCTGGAGCCCACGCTCAGGTAAACCAGACCCCTTCCCTCAGACCCAATATATGCCACTACGTAGACACTTTTATCCAAACTAACAGTACAGTAAGTGCATACATTTGTAGTATGTGATCCCTGTGTGTGACTCCTTAACCCCTCACCTGAGCATTTCAACTACTCCATAAGCCCACTTTTAGGCCTATACACTAACCCTAAACCCTTTTGTCATACATCTCTATGAGGTTTCTTGACGCAGTCTTAATAATTCATTTCCACAGGCTCATCTCCTGGACTGGACGGAAGATCGATCCTGTCGGCGTGGACTACATTCTCCAGAAGCTAGGCTTCCACCACGCAAGGACTACAATTCCCAAATGGCTCCAGAGGGGAGTGATGGACCCCCTGGACAAGGTCCTCTCTGTCCTCATCAAAAAACTGGGCACGGCCCTGCAGGACGAGAAAGAGAAGAAGGAGAAGATAGGACGAGACAAGGAAGAGCACTAACACAAAACTTTAAAAACTGGAGGTCAGACGGTAAATCGTCAACAAACAAAACACTGGATAACTGGAAACACTGGATAGTTCCTTGACTTGCTGTACAGTGGATAGCGTCATAGGCACATTTACCTCTAAGCCGTGTAAATTTCAACATAGATGTTTACTGTGGTGCATGCCACTATGGGTTTTGACAGAAAAATGTGCACTGTTTTTATGTATATTTTGAACAAAATAGCAAGTCTTATTTGGCAGCTTAAAATAATAACCCTGAAAAACCCCAACATGAATTATATGATATACATGCTTTATATGGTTGTTGTCAGAACAAACACGTTGAAGTCATCATTTATGATACTTCTTTTATGGTTCATTACCTTTTTTCTGATGAGTGGGGGTTACTTCTAAATCATTACCTTTTTTCTGATGAGTGGGGGTTACTTCTAAATCATTACCTTTTTTCTGATGAGTGGGGGTTACTTCTAAATCATTGCCTTTTCTTTGTTTCCAATGGTAAAGTTGGAATGAGGAATCTCATTTTAAGTGTCAGTTTTTCGAAAATTTTCCTATGAACTAAAAAGTATTGGATGCTTTAAATCCTCGTATATAATGTATTGTAATGCTAAACCATGGTTAATTATTATTTTTTGTATCTTAATTTAATGGGGATCAGAAATGTATAGTCTAAAACCCATGTGAGCTGGGTGTCAAGCCTGTTTTTTTTTATATGTGCAATAGATCAGTGTATATAAAATGACTGTGAATTTCTTAAGTGTTGATTTCTTAATATAATAAAATCATTGCCATCCAATTTTACATCTGACTTCGTTGTCATATACAATGAGTGTACAAAACCTTATGAACACCTCTTTCCATGACCATAGATTTCACCTGGTTCAGTCTATGATCCCTTATTGATGTCACTTGTTAAATCTACTTCAATCAGTGTAAATGAAGGGGAGGAGACGGGTTAAAGAATGATTTTTAAGCCTTGAGATAATTGAGACATGGATTGTGTATGTGTGCCATTCAGAGGGTGAATGGGTAAGACAAAATATTTAACTGCCTTTAAACGGGGTATGGTAGTAGGTGCCAGGCGCACCGCTTGTGTCAAGAATTGCAACACTGCTGGGTTTTTCACACTCAACAGTTTCCCGTGTGTATTGAGAATGGTCCACCACCCAAAGAACATCCAGCCAACTTGACACAACTGTGGGAAGCATTGGAGTCAACATGGGCCGGCATCCCTGTGGAATGCTTTCAACACCTTGTAGAGTCCATGTCCTGACGAATTGAGGCTGTTCTGAGAGAAAAAGGTTGAGTTGTAACTCAATATTAGGAAGATGTTCTTAATGTTTTGTACACTGTGTATAGCCTACTGTTATTTATCAGATTTTCTAGATTTAAGTCAAGTGACAGTTGTGTGTTTCTCAACAAAGAAAAAGCTTTAACCTGGTCGCTGTGTGTGCGAGCAATGGGAAGGTTACTGTACTCCAGACCTCTTGTGTTCAGACTATCCTGCAGATATTTTAACTATGTGCAGTGAACCGTCAGTACGAATGGGAAAATCCCATTCCAAATGTTTGATTGGGTTATGGTGAACCAAATGTTTGTGGCCAGAAGATGGAGGCCAAATGTCGCTGTTTAAGTGGAATGCAACGGGAGAAGCTATAAAGTCACTTCTGACCTGTAAAACGGCTTACCAAAATCTAAAACTGACCTTTACCTTAACCCCAACCTAATTTTAGCCAATTCTGATTATATTTTTAATAAGCCTCTGATACAGTCCCAAAAATGTTTTGCATGACAGCAGTCAAGTTTTCAAGATATTGGTCTTTCAAGAAGCAAAGTGTGACAAAATTATGTGGCAAGTGACACTGCTTTTTGACAGACCACAATATTTTTTTGAAATTTTCAAAATAAAATACAAATCAAAATAATTTCTTCACAAAACTTGGCCTTTACTAGTCTTGATATAGCCATCAGTAGCGCAGGCAAAACATTTATTCAGCATTGTCGGAGACTGCTGAAGGAGAGCAGCTGCTGGTGAGACTGCTGAAGGAGAGCAGCCGCTGGTGAGACTGCTGAAGGAGAGCAGCCGCTGGTGAGACTGCTGAAGGAGAGCAGCCGCTGGTGAGACTGCTGAAGGAGAGCAGCCGCTGGTGAGACTGCTGAAGGAGAGCAGATACTGGTGAGACTGCTGAAGGAGAGCAGATACTGGTGAGACTGCTGAAGGAGAGCAGCCGCTGGTGAGACTGCTGAAGGAGAGCAGCCGCTGGTGAGACTGCTGAAGGAGAGCAGCCGCTGGTGAGACTGCTGAAGGAGAGCAGATACTGGTGAGACTGCTGAAGGAGAGCAGCCGCTGGTGAGACTGCTGAAGGAGAGCAGCTGCTGGTGAGACTGCTGAAGGAGAGCAGCCGCTGGTGAGACTGCTGAAGGAGAGCAGATACTGGTGAGACTGCTGAAGGAGAGCAGCCGCTGGTGAGACTGCTGAAGGAGAGCAGATACTGGTGAGACTGCTGAAGGAGAGCAGCCGCTGGTGAGACTGCTGAAGGAGAGTAGATACTGGTGAGACTGCTGAAGGAGAGCAGCCGCTGGTGAGACTGCTGAAGGAGAGCAGCCGCTGGTGAGACTGCTGAAGGAGAGCAGCTGCTGGTGAGACTGCTGAAGGAGAGCAGCCGCTGGTGAGACTGCTGAAGGAGAGCAGATACTGGTGAGACTGCTGAAGGAGAGCAGATACTGGTGAGACTGCTGAAGGAGAGCAGATACTGGTGAGACTGCTGAAGGAGAGCAGATACTGGTGAGACTGCTGAAGGAGAGCAGATACTGGTGAGACTGCTGAAGGAGAGCAGATACTGGTGAGACTGCTGAAGGAGAGCAGATACTGGTGAGACTGCTGAAGGAGAGCAGATACTGGTGAGACTGCTGAAGGAGAGCAGATACTGGTGAGACTGCTGAAGGAGAGCAGCCGCTGGTGAGACTGCTGAAGGAGAGCAGATACTGGTGAGACTGCTGAAGGAGAGCAGATACTGGTGAGACTGCTGAAGGAGAGCAGCCGCTGGTGAGACTGCTGAAGGAGAGCAGCCGGGTGTATGACCTGCTAGAGCTCAGCATGCAACACATACCCCTGACCACCGGGGGGAAGCCTTCATGCACCCTGACATCACAATTCTGAGGTGTATTTAAGATCCAAGATGTCGGACCGTTGTTTTCAAGGTAATTTACTCATGTTCGCATATACTGATTCATAGACCGTCTATATTCGGGTTGCATCCGGTTTATACGGACCAACGTCACATGCACACTATCACTCAGTGTGCACAGAGTGCAACGCGAGCAGCGACGAAGTCATCCAGAAACATGGCAGACATTGGATGAATATAAAATGTTCATATGTTAATATCTTTGAGTGATTAAAAAAAAATGGCCTCAGCTACAATTATTTGAATAATTCAATGGATGTGTTGTGCACGAAGGTGATGATTAAAGTGTCTTTTCAAATCTGACTTCTCTTTGTGGCCATCTGTGGAAATTGTCTTTCTGGGCTGGGCAACAGTTAAACTGCAGTACCAAAACAAAACTGTGGGATCAGTCGAAACTATGATTCTAGAATGGAATCCTGGCCCTTTGCAGCCTCACACACACAAACCCAAGATTAGGGAAGAGGATCTGGCAAAATGCCTAGGTTACACACACAAACAATAAAACAAAACAAAAATGTCATTGGTAAAAAAAAGTATATATGAACAATATTGAAACTGTCAGTCCTGATGCATTTGTGTTATTATGGGGCACTTTTATCATATATTTTCATAAGCTTATTTGAAACTGGTTACTAATATTGCACTTTAGTAACCAACGATGTATCGTAAAAAAACATAGAATTTGGGAAACCCAGCCAAGATGTCTGCATTCAGAAACACACCAGTTATCTAACAGGCCACAGGACTACATTTCAAAGCAGAGCACCAAGTGTCACATCAATTAAAATCACATACAATCCCACTTCTAAAAAACAGTTCTTATTTTAATCTCAAGTGAGCAGTACATCTTCCTCTCTCCCTCGGTCCAATTTAATATAAAGCTTTATTGTCATTATGAAATATGCAAATATCGATATTGCATAAGAGTCCCTGTAGCCAGTAGACTAGTGTGGTTTGTATCTGATACATATTAGGAAAAACATGGAGAAATAGGAGAATTGATTATAGAACAAATTACAACTGATTACCTCTCTCTCTCTCCATCTCTCTTTCCTTCACAGACCACATTACCAGACTCCCCTTCAGCCACCCTGGGATGGTAGTCATGGCAACATAGAGGCTCATCTCCAGTGGACACAGAAAGAGAGAGGGAGAAAATGAAAGAGTGAAGAGGCTGGTTTGTGCTTTATCCCTCCCTCGTCCCCCTCTTCTTAAATCCTTATAATTGCTCCTCCCCTACCCCCTCACTATCTCTCCCATCTCCCACCCCCTCTTCCTTCCTCTCTCCCTCTATCTCCATCTCTTCGCCCCTCTCCTTCCTCTCTCCCTCTCTATCTCCATCTCTTCGCCCCTCTCCTTCCTCTCTCCCTCTCTATTTCCATCTCTTCTCCCCTCTCCTTCCTCTGGCAGGGCTCACACACACACACACACATATGTTCTGGGTGATTAGGCTGGCTGAGCTATTGGCCTGAAGCCTGCTGAGGGAGAGAAGAGAGGGGGGTTGGGAGAGAGAGTGTATGTACAGATGTGCAGATGTTGTGTCTAGTCTTGCCGCTAGGAGGCGGAGTGTGTGTGAGTGCGTTCTGACCTGAGCTGAGCAGCGCAGAGGGCTCAAGCAGTGAGGTGGAGCGGACAGCTCATAGGCTGCTGTGGTGTATGTGTGACAGGTTGAGAGACAGGCTGGGAAAGGCTGAAACGCTACTACAGCTCCGCATGGATGAGGATTAATTCACTGGCTTTTCACACACTCATGTCTCAGCACACACACACACACGTCTCTTAGCTGGGAGATGCTGCATTACGTCATAACAAGCCACTGTCTCCCTAGATGACCGTGGTGAGAACAGCCATGTAGAAGATGCAGAGGGAGCGAGAGACTGGGAGATGAAGAGAGGCTGGAGGAGGAGAGGAATAGGAACGGATTCAACCGCTGCCACTGGTCGCAAGGGGCGCCTGGTAGGAGAGGGGATAGAGTGTTTCCTAGAAAGGAGGAAGGGAGAGGAGGAGGAGGGAGAGGGGCAGCCGCCTTCGTGCGGTGACCGGCTCTGATGGCTCCCCGGGAGAGTCAGAGACAGAAACACCGCGGCTGGGGAGGGACAGGAGGTATTTGGGAAGTGACGTGGGATCAGAGGAGGGTGTGTTTTGGTTCGGGACGAGAGGAAAGGGGAGGAACATGGCAGCGCAGTCTGATGGAAGGGGAGGGGGAGAAACGGAGGAAGGAGTGGGGGAGGGGGTGTTTGATGGAGACACAGAGGAAGACTGTCAGCCTCTGGACTCTGCAGCTATCCACATCTGTCTCTGCTGTCACTCTGCTGTCTGCTACTGGGGCTGTCGCTCCAACTGCCTGGGAAACCTGCTGGGGAAACACACTACTGGGTAAGAGTGTGTGTGTGTGTGTGTGTGTGTGTGTGTGTGCGTGCGTGCATGCGTGTTATGATAATTGTCTCTGCTATTCTCATTTTGAGCCTTTTACCATTATTATTATGATCATTATTATAGAAGGATTGGGGGGACCGGAGTTGGCGGTGGTAGGAGTTTGAGGGAGACTCGCTGCCCGCCAGAGGAGGGACTGTGGCTGGACTGTCTCTGGTTGATCCTGGCTCTCCTCGTCTTCTTCTGGGATGTGGGAACAGACCTACTTCTCGCTGCGGACTACTATGCCAGACAGGACTATTTGTGGTTTGGCCTGACGCTCTTCCTGGTGCTGGTGCCGTCCATTGTAGTTCAGATACTGAGCTTCCGCTGGTTCGTCCAGGACTACAGCGGAGAGTGTCTGACCACCTGGCTGGGGACGGTGGACTGCAGCAGGGGAGGAGAGAGAGAAAAGCTGACCAGGCAAGGGCCAGCCGGCCACAGAGGGGTTTATCCTGGAACAGACCGGATCAAAGTTGCCTCAGTGTGGCTGTGGCAGATCACCATACACATTCTACAGCTGGGACAGGTCTGGAGGTAAGGACAGATCACCATACACATTCTACAGCCGGGACAGGTCTGGAGGTAAGGACAGATCACCATACACATTCTACAGCCGGGACAGGTCTGGAGGTAAGGACAGATCACCATACACATTCTACAGCCGGGACAGGTCTGGAGGTAAGGACAGATCACCATACACATTCTACAGCCGGGACAGGTCTGGAGGTAAGGACAGATCACCATACACATTCTACAGCTGGGACAGGTCTGGAGGTAAGGACAGATCACCATACACATTCTACAGCTGGGACAGGTCTGGAGGTAAGGACAGAGCATGCCCCCCTGTTCTCTCCTCCCCTCTCTTCTTCAATCAATCAAATTTAAATCAAATGTATTTTATAAAGCACTTTTTACATCAGCAGTTGCCACAAAGTGCTTATACCATATTGGGTAGGACACATTTGCCTTGCCACCCAATATGTCCTACCCAATATTCAGAATAGGTTGATTCATTCCTCCCAATAATATCTTTCAAATACTTTATTTTATTTTTTATTGGGTCGTGGGGCCCCCAGATAGCATATGAACATGTCAAAAAGCAATGGCAAAATTTGTAGAATTGCAGGAAATTAGCTTTAACTGTAAACTTTGGGCACAAAAAACTTTCCAACTCCTCCTCTTTCTCAAGTTTCAAACACAAAATGGGGTTTGCCGTTGGTGGTGAATGATGTAGCTACTTCGTTAGCTATGCTAGCCACTTGTAGCTAGTTAGTAACTCCTCCACTATGTGTTGACGTCATTTCACAGGATATGATTTTGGACGTAAGCTGTAGAGATCGGTACGAAATGCCACTTCTGTAGCCAAAATCTTATTCAGCAATTTTTTTTAAGCATTAAATGACCTGGTGTGATGGTGCATTGATCAGTTATACAGTTTAAAGGAATTATTTTTGTGTTTTTGCCCAAAGTCTAACTGTCCAGTGTTTCCAGATTTCTATGAAATATGACCTAGAATGAATTACAATATGAGTTTTTTTTAAATAGGAAGGAAAATGAAGTATGTTAAAACACATCTTTTCTGCGTTGGAATGGTGTGGGTGTACCCCAACAACAGAATGGTGTGGGCATATACCAGTCATTAAAAATGTTCATGCAAGTAGACCGCTGATTGGCCAGCTCATCCTCCTTAGGAGGATGACATCATCCTCTATGAGGAAATAGGAATTATTTTTGAAAAGGTCTGTTTGAGATACAAGTGTGAGAGGGTTTTTTTTTAAAGTGTTTTTTCTCCAATTTATGCTTTGGCCACAAATCCAAGTATAGGATGAGTCAACAACATTATTTGGGTATGAGTTATTAACTTTTAAAAGTGAGATTTACACTGGACAAGTTACTTTAAAACTGCAACATTTTTTCTCTGCCTCATGTCAAAATGTGAAGAATACCATGAGATAAGCTATAAAACAGCACATTTTTCTCTCTGCCACATGGAAGGATTTGTAGAATTGCAGGAAATTTGCTTTAAAACTGCTAAATGTTCTCAGACTCATGAGAAAATGTGTAGAATAGCATTATAAAACTGCACGTTTCTCTCTCTGCCCCATGACAAAAGGTGTTGAAATGCAGGAAGTTAGCTGGTTTCCTAAAAATATATTTATATCTATATTTTATTTTTTGGGGGGGTTGGGTGGCCTTCTACTTATCCTTCCACTTGTGCTGTGTTTTCAAAATACCACTCAAGAGAGGCATAATAAGTCATTTCAAACTGTGTAGAATTGCAGGGAATGCGTTTTAAAATGTCAAAAAGAAAATCCGGGGTGGACCACCAGGACCACCCTGTCTACTGTTCATCCCCCAATATCTACACCACAATTTACCCCTTGGCTTATACAGATACCCAGCCTAAAACTCCAGAGAGCAAGCAATGCGGAAGCACAGTGGCTAGGAAAAACTCCCCAGAAAGGCCGGAACCTAGGAAGAAACCTAGAGAGGAACCAGGCTGTGAGCGGTGGCCAGTCCTCTTCTGGCTGTGCCTGGTGGAGATTACAGGACTACATGGCCATTTAGGTCATTCTCCTCACTTCTCCTCTTCTCTCCTCCCTTCTCCTCTCCCATTCTCTATTATCTACTATCTAATGAAGTCCATGTGCTAGATCACATGTTAACCTCACCGTGTGTGTACAGGTGGAGAACAAAGAAGAAAGAGTATCTGCCGCTGACACACAAACACACAAAAAAATGCACGCACACATTGGAAGTCAGTGAAGGAGGTGATATTTAGGATGTGATTGGCTGTAAGTATTAGCTAGGCTACTCAAACCATACACTAAATGGCTTATATAATTAGCAAGGAAGGGCACATATGCAGAACCAGCACTGACCTGAATAAAGCTTCTTTTTTTTCACTCGGTAAAAACAGTTTGAACCTATTTGGGCTCAATCGATTTCCATCTTCTCTTGTGGTTTCTCTACACTCCCACTGTCTGTGTCTGACACAGCTAGATAATTAGCTGGATAGCTAACTAGCTAGCAGAGCTGATAGTCACAAGACTAGTTAGCCATCAAACTGGAAAAACACTACATCAAAACATCCAGACTGAACACCAAAGGTCAAAGGCATGCCACTCCACTCGGATATCCTGTGTGTACCCCCCCCCCCTCTCTCCTTCTCTCTCTCCTTCTCTCTCTCCTTCTCTCTCTCTGTCAGACTAATCTTTCATGGCCTAGGTGCCTGAGGGAGATGTTGAGTGGGCTTAAGAGCTAGTGTGTGTGTACGTTTGTAACAATCTCCCTAATAGAGTCTTTCCCAAAGAGTGGTGTGTGTGGAATGGTTCAGTCTGATTGAGTTAGATCACTGTGAGAAGGAGGGAGGGAGTAGAATGGACAGAAACACGCATAACAGAAGTGAAGGGGGGAGGGGAATGATGGATAGGGACATACCATTTTTTACCAAATTAAACTCTCTGTTGTGATGCGGCATCTTGCAGGTTTATCTGGTGAAATGTGTGCGTGCGTGCATGCGTTTCTACTGTATGTGGCCAGTGAATTATTGGTGTGGTATGAAATTAGCTCATATGATGCAGCCCAGATGGTTGTATGAGCATGTCTACGCACATGCTCACACATACACAAACACACAAGAGAAACACAGACACACACACACACACCCCACAAGCACATCCTGGGGCACTCAGGGTTTAATCTGATTCATTCTACACAAACCGTCTCTCTCTCTCTCTCTCTCTCTGCCATGATAATTGACCTCTGACCCCCAGGTATATCCGTACGTTATACCTGGGTATCCAGTCCCACCGTATGAAGGAGCATAAGGAGGCACAGAGGAGGTTCTACTGGGCCATGATGTTTGAGTACGCAGACGTCAACATGCTGCGGCTACTGGAGACCTTCCTGGAGTCAGCTCCTCAACTGGTACTGCAGCTCTGTATTATGATACAGCAGAACCGGGCTGAGACTCTACAGTGTATGTATACACACAGTTCACACACAGTTCACACACACACACTCACTGGTCAACTAGTATTACAGCTATCAAGATGAGTCACTCCATCTCTCTCCCTAGGTATATCTAGTCTAGGCTCTCTTCTGTCTCTATCCTGGGTGTTGGCCTCGTACCACAAGCTCCTGCGCGACTCCAGAGACGACCAGCGCAGTCTGAGTTACCGCGGTGCCCTCCTCCACCTTCTCTGGCGCCTCCTCACCATCTCCTCCCGCGTTCTCTCTCTCGCCCTCTTCGCCTCCCTCTTCCACCTGTACTTTGGCATCTTCGTGGTGCTCCACTGGTGTGGCATGGCCCTGTGGGTGGTGCATGGAGGAACAGACTTCTGTATGTCTCGCTGGGAGGAGGTGCTGTTTAACATGGTGGTGGGCATCGTCTACATCTTCTGTTGGTTCAACGTCAAGGAGGGACACACCAGGGGACGCATGGTGGCTTACTACTCTGTGGTACTGGCTGAGAACACACTGCTCACTGGACTGTGGTATGTAGACAGACAGATAGACACACACCTACAGTATGTGTTTTATCTTCGAATAGGTGTATCTCTCATGATTGTACAGAGACAAATGTGTGTGCGTGGATATCAAAACAGTTGTGTGTGTGTGTGTGTTACAGGTATGTGTATCGTGACCATGAAGAGACAGACAGCTACGCAGTTCCAGCGTTGTGTGGTGTCTACCTGTCCTTTGCGGGTGGAGTACTGGTGATGCTTCTGTACTACGGCCTTCTTCACCCCTCGCACACACACCCCACCCCGGCATCGACCTGGTGGGATGAGCTGCTGTGGGGTAACCCCTTGCCCCCCTCAGCTCCACCCACCCCAGTCCACCTGGCTGCCCCGTTTCACAGTGATGACATCATCGCAGAAGGCTGTCTGCCGGTGTTCCAGGTGCGTTTGGAGCCCCCCACCTCGAGGCGTTTCGAAGGTCCTCTGATAAAGATTGACATGCCCAGGAAACGTTACCCGGCCTGGGATGCTCACTACGTGGACAGACGGCTGCGAAGGACCATCAACCTACTACAGTACCTGACGCCTGCAGCCGCAGGCATTCGATACAGGGACAGACCTCTGCTCTATGAACTACTGCAGTACGAGTCTTCTTTCTGACACGTACACACATAGACAAACACACATATTTAAAAGTGTGCACATGTAACCGATGTGAAATGGCTAGCTATTTAGTGGTGCTCGCTAGTAGTGTTCAACCGGTGACCTCACCCGCTCTGACCTAGAAGTAGTTGTTTCACAGCTTTTGTGGAGTGACAGGTAACGATGCTTCGTGGGTGATGGTTGTCCATCTGTTCAGAGGGTCCCTGGTTCGAGCTCAGGTTGGGGCAAGGAGAGGGACGGAAGCGACACTGATACACACAAATGTGACTCTTCTCTCTGTTTTTATCTCTTCATCTCTGTTTTGTATTTCTCACTCTGCTGAGAAGACTGGATAGTGACAGAAGACAGCATGTCATGTTATTTTCACGTCTTCATGAATAATACTAAAAGATAATATGAAATTAGAAAAAATGTGAATGTAATATAAACAGCGGCCTGAAAGCTGTATCCTAGCTGGGAGTTTATTATCTTTAGTTTGGTTAGCTGGGAGTTTATTATCTTTAGTTTGGTTAGCTAGGAGTTTATTATCTTTAGTTTGGTTAGCTGGGAGTTTATTATCTTTAGTTTGGTTAACTGCGAGTTTATTATCTTTAGTTTGGTTAACTGGGAGTTTATTATCTTTAGTTTGGTTAACTGGGAGTTTATTATCTTTAGTTTGGTTAGCTGGGAGTTTATTATCTTTAGTTTGGTTAGCTAGGAGTTTATTATCTTTAGTTTGGTTAGCTGGGAGTTAATTATCTTTAGTTTGGTTAGCTAGGAGTTTATTATCTTTAGTTTGGTTAGCTGGGAGTTTATTATCTTTAGTTTGGTTAACTGGGAGTTTATTATCTTTAGTTTGGTTAGCTGGGAGTTTATTATCTTTAGTTTGGTTAACTGCGAGTTTATTATCTTTAGTTTGGTTAGCTGGGAGTTTATTATCTTTAGTTTGGTTTGATGGGAGTTTATTATCTTTAGTTTGGTTAGCTAGGAGTTCATTATCTTTAGTTTGGTTAGCTGGGTGTGTGATCTCTTTAGTTTGGTTAACTGGGTGTGTATTATCTTTAGTTTGGTTAGCTGGGAGTTTATTATCTTTAGTTTGGTTAACTGGGTGTGTATTCTCTTTAGTTTGGTTAACTGGGTGTGTATTATCTTTAGTTTGGTTAACTGGGTGTGTATTCTCTTTAGTTTGGTTAACTGGGTGTGTATTCTCTTTAGTTTGGTTAACTGGGTGTGTATTCTCTTTAGTTTGGTTAACTGGGTGTGTATTATCTTTAGTTTGGTTAACTGGGTGTGTATTCTCTTTAGTTTGGTTAACTGGGTGTGTATTCTCTTTAGTTTGGTTAACTGGCTGTGTATTATCTTTAGTTTGGTTAACTGGGTGTGTATTCTCTTTAGTTTGGTTAACTGGGTGTGTATTATCTTTAGTTTGGTTAACTGGCTGTGTATTATCTTTAGTTTGGTTAACTGGGTGTGTATTATCTTTAGTTTGGTTAACTGGGTGTGTATTCTCTTTAGTTTGGTTAACTGGCTGTGTATTATCTTTAGTTTGGTTAACTGGGTGTGTGTTCTCTTTAGTTTGGTTAACTGGGTGTGTATTATCTTTAGTTTGGTTAACTGGGTGTGTATTATCTTTAGTTTGGTTAACTGGGTGTGTATTATCTTTAGTTTTTAACTGAATGTGTATATATTTATATGTACAGAGATGTGTGTGTACTGTGTGTGTTGTGCCTGAGCTGTGAGTCATAGTAAATTATGTTTGCTTGTTTGTCTGCTCAGGAAGGCACAACATTACAGAACGTTAAGATAGACATGAATTGTGTAGAACAGATAAGATTTTCTGTCATGTAGAATATGGATATGTGATTCTCTTTCTGATGACCTCATCCCTGAGGTAGTCATGGTGACAGAGACCTTTACCTGACTATGTCTGACCATCCCTCCACCAATCAACACTAAGCCTTCCACCGATCAACTTTATATGATGCAAATATATATGAATATACAGTACCAGTCAAAAGTTTGGACACACCTACTCATTCAAGGGTTTTTCTTTATTTTACTATTTTCTACATTGTAGAATAATGGTGAAGACATCAAAACTATGAAATAACACATATGGAATCATGTAGTAACCAAAAAAGTGTTAAACAAATCAAAATATAGTTTATATTTTAGATTCTTCAAAGTAGCCACCCTTTGCCTTGATGACAGCTTTGCACACTCTTGGCATTCTCTCAACCAGCTTCACCTGGAATGCTTTTCCAACTGTCTTGAAGGAGTTCCCACATATTCTGAGCACTTGTTGGCTGCTTTTCCTTCACTCTGCGGTCCAACTCAATTGGGTTGAGGTTGGGTGATTGTGGAGGCACATCTGCTGCAGCAATCCATCACCTTCCTTCTTGGTCAAATAGCCCTTACACAGCCTGGAGGTGTGTTGGGTCATTGTCCTGTTGAAAAACAAATGATAGTCCCACTAAGCACAAACCAGATGGGATGGCTTATCGTTTCAGAATGCTGTAGTAGCCATTCTGGTTAAGTGTGCCTTGAATTCTAAATACATCACTGACAGTGTCACCAGCAAAGATCCATCACTCCTCCTCCTCCATGCTTCATGGTTGGAACCACACATGTGGAGATCATCCGTTCACCCACTCTGAGTCTCACAAAGACACGGCGGTTGGAATCAAAAATCTAAAATTTGACCTCATCAGACCAAAGGACAGATTTCCACCGGTCTAATGTCCATTGCTTGTGTTTCTTGGCCCAAGCAAGTCTCTTCTTCTTATTGGTGTCCTTTAGTAGTGGTTTCTTTGCAGCAATTCGACCATGAAGGCCTGATTCACGCAGTCTCCTCTGAACAGTTGATGTTGAGATGTGTCTGTTACTTGAACTCTGTGAAGCATTTATTTGGGCTGCAACTTCTGAGGTGCAGTTAACTCTAACTTATCCTCTGTAGCAGAGGTAACTCTGGGTCTTCCTTTCCTGTAGTGGTCCTCATGAGAGCCAGTTTCATCATTGTGCTTGATGGTTTTTGCGACTGCACTTGAAGAAACGTTAGAATTTCTTGACAGTTTCCGGATTGACTGACCTTCATGTCTTAAAGTAATGAAGGAATGTCGTTTCTCTTTGCTTATTTGAGCTGTTCTTGCCATAATATAGACTTGGTATTTTACCAAATAGGGCTATCTTCTGTATACCGCCCCTACTTTGTCATAACACAACTGGCTGTCTCAAATGCATTAAGAAGGAAAGAAATTCCACAAATTAACATTCCAGGTGACTACCTCATGAAGCTGGTTGAGAGAATGCCAAGAGTGTGCAAAGCTGTAATCAAGCCAAAGGGTGGCTACTTTGAAGAATCTCAAATATAAAATACACTTTGATATTTGAGGTTATTACTTTTTGGGTTATTACATGATTCCATGTGTTATGTCATAGTTTTGATTTCTTAACTATTATTCTACAATCCAGAAAATAGTAAAAATAAAGAAAAACCCTGTAATGAGTAGGTTTGTCCAAACTTTTGACTGGTACTGTATATATGTGAACTTTATTTGTTAACTTCATTTGGTGCAAATATATATGAACATAATATGAACTTATTTTTTTGGCAAATATATATGAACATATATGAACTTCATATGGTGCAAATATATATTAACTTTATTTATAAAAGCAATAATACACTTGAGCGTATGCATTTGGAGTCACAAGTGGACTCAGCATTCTACATTTGACCTTTAACCTCTCTCTGTTTCTGTTCTGGGTCAAAAGTAACAGCAGGTAAAGGGTCTGAACTTTGTAGCCAAAGTTTGAGACGCAATCGGTTCAGAGATTAGGCTGTATTGATCCAGGTTCATATCAGAAATGAGTTTTATAAAAAATAAAGTCAATCAGGACACCAGGCTGAGCTGGAGCCAGCTCTTATCAGCACAAAGCAGGTTAAAGGTACACTGCAATATGACATCATCATATGGGTCAACTTCCTACTTACAGAAATCAACAGTAAAATTAATTTCTGCCAAGACTGACAGTATTGGCACTGCCACTATAGTCTCAATGGAAGGTACAGTACACATTGAGAGGGAACAGATTTGGAAATCCCTCTGCTGTGTTGGGATGAATATTTTCCCAAAACTCTAACAAGTTTCAATATCGGGAATAATTAATATTTATCCCGACAGTCCCAGGAAATACCCCAAAAATCAGAAGTGCCCATTTAAAGCGTTTAGTCACAATGCCAGGGTTATCCCTAAATAAGAGGGGCGCTGCGCCACCTTGTCGGCTTGGCTGTGGCACTATGTAAAGATTTCAGAGAAAATGATATTTAGTCATGATAGAGTAACTATCTTTGATCACCAATGACGTGAATTGCAAAACAGGCCGTTCATAAATTCCGAGCGTTATCATGTTATCAATTCAGAGCATTTCAGCTGTAGGCCATCTCGACACAGCGCATCCCGAGTATAGCGTTGTCGAATCATACAAACGTTGTAACGGCAGTCAAATGACCAAAGTTGCTAAACTTGCTAGATATCTCCTATATTTGGCAAAATTGAGTTGATATTTATACAGATAGCGCAATAATAACGGGCAGATGACGAGTGGAAATAGTTTAATTATCAAGGTATCAACTCGGTTTTAAAAATATCCATATCTACTCTGATCACACATTCTCTACCGAAGTTCTTATATCGGCAGCAAGTACGAGACATCTCAGAGAATCGGGGGAAATGTTCTAGTGGTATTTTGACATGCATAGGCGAGAGACGTGACTTGATAATGTAACCTATGGTTTACATAATAAAGTTAGGAATTTTCACACGAGATAGGTGTCAGAATTTGGGGTTTCAGTGGGATTGAGAATGGTTAGGAAAACAGCCTAGGCTCCAGGACAGGACAAGATAGAATTTTCCCTCACGTCTCTCTGAATTGTTAAGACTTCATGTCTGTGACAGAGATGCCCATGCATTTTGTGGAACTGCATTAGTGCGACAAAGGGGGAAAATGTTGTAATTTCTCGGGTGTTGTCATAAAAAATATTTGCGGGCCAGTCCCTGGATCCCAGCTACCCATCATAATCACTACCATTGTGTATGACGACGATGTCATATTGTTGAATCTACCTTTAACCAAACTTAACATGGATGTATTGTACAGGTGTGATATAGAAGTTATGACATAAGTCATTACTTCCTTTGAACTCACAGGACCCCCTTGAAAACGACTTAGTTGGTTCATCTCAAGGAGTTTAATAAATAAATATATTAGTGTTTTTATTTGGTGAGGGTTTACATTTTTCTAATGTTGATGTGTCCATGTCCCTCAGCTTGGACATATCTCTTGTTGCCCCTAGCAATATTGATAGTAGTTATGTACTGCTGATTTATGTTCTTCCATTTAGAATGTCCAAACTGAATGAGAATTATGAAAACAGTGTTTAATAGGACCTGGGTCTGCTGTATCTGGGAGTGTCCAGAGGGGTATATTACAAAACATTATCAATCAATTAGCCAGCTAACTTTGATAAACAACTGTTGATTTTTTGGTTCATTAAGAAAGCTAAACATAGTGATGTCTTTTTGGTTGTAGAGTCCATTAGACCGTCCCCATTTCAAGCTTACACCCCCCCCCCCCAAAAAAGGTATTTAAAAATATTCAGGCAAGTTAACTGGCTAACTCCTTGATCTAGCTTTGTAGTATACCCCTCTGGAGGGTTCAACGGGCTAACGAATTGATCTTTCTTGGTGACATACCGCTCTGATGCTAATGTTTGGAGATTGTCGCACTAAAGTTGATGTTGTGAGATGGATTATTACTGTAACATTACCTCCTGAAAAGACTATTAACCTGTGACAATTCAGACATACTATGAGATACCACAGAGATAGTAGTAGTATCTATAGCGATATTGGTAATAAGAGATAAGATAACCCATATTTTAAAACATGTAGTTTCATCAGAATATACAAATGTTACACGAGTCAGTATCTATTTAATTTTATATCTTTGCATTTTAATACATTATGTGACTGAAATGAAGAATATATAAACTGTTCAAACCCAACATGTGTGGTTGTGTTCTTTCCCCTTCTCTCTCTCTCACACACACACACACACACACACAACAATTATATCCAGTGTAATGATTAAGCATAGATGCTTTGTAAAATAATGATACAATGTGGACACAACATTTAGGTTTCCTTTATACTTTCATATGTCAGTCAATGACAATATGAGCAGAAACACCCTGAGGACCAGTTCAGAAGCCACCTGGAGGCGGGCGGTTGACATAGTAACAGTAGAGTTACTGTACAGTAACCATAATAACAGCATATTAATCATAGTACTATGGTATAGTAACCATAGTAACAGCAGATCTTCGACTTCTCTACACCGATACACACACATGCAGGCACACACACACACACACTGGCACAAGCACACACAGTGGCTTGACAAGAGAATCAGACAAACTGAAACTGTTTTCCTTCAAATAACTTATTTTCAGATAAAGGACCTGAATCGAACAGTATAGCTTGTCTGTCTCCTTTTAACACTACAGGAAACCATAGAGTACCAGAGCTATAGCTTATCTCAGCACACACACACACACACGTTTCTGCCGTAACAAACAGCAGAAACACAGCTTCAGTCCTGTTTCTGACTCCACCGCCTGGCTCAGCAGTCTACAGAGTAGCTAACCAAACCCATCACTGCTGTTCAGACAATTACTACTGCTACTTCTGCAATATAGCGCTACTCTTTATGAAATAAACCTTCAAAATACACATTTACATCCCTTTACCAGAAGCTCTCCTAACAAACATGTATTCTTTTTAGGATTGTCTTGCAAAAAAATTAACGGAGCATTTCTTCAAATATATAACATGTGTTATATCATATTAGATGGCTTCTCTGTATACAGACAAATTCAAGTAACCTCAGTCTGTTTCTACTAACTGACTTCTCTTTAGTGTCTTATTTCTTTAGTTTGATCTATTTATGGCTCAATATGTTTATTTATAGTGTACATATTTATTTGAATACTCCATACTGTAAGTATTGTACCCTCCATACTGTAAGTATTGTACCACAGAGAATGAGGAGTGTGTAAATCTGACTACCGCTCTGTAACTCTTGGAAAAGAGTATGGCTGTGTCTGAAATGACACTCTATTCTCTATTTATTCCTGTCTGAGTTCTGATTGGCTGTTGGGAGCATGGGGGTGAGCTTTGGTTTGTTGTTATGATCTGTGGTTGGTCAGTATAGTCGGGCTGGGAGCTGTGATTGATTGCTTTAGTCTAGCAGAGGGTCAGCATCATCATCCTGTATCGTGAACAGACCTGAGAGAGAGGGAGAGGGAAGAGGAAGAGAGAGGAAAAGAGAGAGAGAGACAGAGAGAGAGACAAGGGTTGTAGTGCTCATTTAAATGTCCTGTCTTTCGGCTATAGTAAAAACAACATATTTCAATAGAAACATGATAATAATGTAATGCATGTAATACAAACAATAAGGCAGACTGACCCGTGAATGTGGTGAGAACCAGCAGTACCCCCACCACCAGTCCCACCATTAGGGGGACGTCGACACAGCCCTCCCCAGCCAGGAAGCAGCGTGCCTGGGACAGAGATCCGTTGTTTGGCGCCGGTGGCAGCCCCAGCAGCTGACACATTAACCAACATCTCCTTTAACTAGTCATAAACGTCTCACAGTGAGTATGTGTGTGTGTGTGTGTGTGTGTGTGTGTATACCTCCATTGGGTATGATAGCATCAGGGGTTAGGTCTACTACTGAGTAGTTGTCAGGGAGATGACAGTCGTCCAGTCTGATGATGTGATCAGTGTAACACTGGGCCATTCCCTGGTTGCTGGTGACGATGACGTTGACACACCCCCACAACCGCTTCAGCTCTGACAGCAGCAGACCCACATCGTCATCTACCTGTTAACACACACATCCGTACAGTAACAAAAATTCATCAGCAGAACTGAGCACAATATAATGCAATGTAATATGTGTTTAAGTTGATCAATTTTGTCGAGTCGATGACCAAAGTTGGTCACCGCCATTCAAAGTGTGTTGCATTATGTGGATAAAAATGGTCAGACTTGCGCCACGTTACGACTGCCTGAGCTTTACAATAACCATGTGATCAAACGTCATTATGTCAGTCGACTGCAGGTTTCTGAAGTTGCTCTTCCCCAACTTCACCCTGCAGCATCACCCTGCATTGTGGGAGGCTCTGTTGTCAACCAATCATTAGTGTTTTTGTTTGACCCAAGCGAACGTGACCAAAGACGTGACTGAAACGAACTTTGACGTGATTGTATACAGTGTGGATATGTACAAATTAATGTGATATTTGAGTCTCTCGCTCACCAATTGATAGTACAATGTCACACATATATTTACAGTTTGTGAGTGTGTGATATGGGGGGATATATTTCAACATTCCAAAGAAAAGCAAGGCTGTGTGCCATGTTGCACTGAGCCTTGCTGTTGGAAAACCACATCAGTGTCTGATTTTAGGCTGTCGCAGATGCACCTTGCCCAACTTCACTCCTCGACTTGTCTGCAGTCAATTGCTTCAGCCTTACCACTCAAACAAGCCCAATGTGTTAGACACACACCTCTTTAAGAGCCTGTCCTATGTGGGTGGTGTTTTCTGGTCCATACATATGACCTGTCCTGTCTGGCTCCTCCCAGTACAGAGCTGCAAACAACACTGTCTCCTCCCCTCCAGAGGAATGGAGGCAAAACTTAAAAGCAGTATTCAGTGAAAACAATGGAGTTATGGACGAGGGGGTCAGAGGTTAAGTACCCCAGTCAGCCAGTGAGTGACGTTGGCCAGGCGTTGACTAAAAGTCACAGAGGGGTTGTAGGGTATGAAGTGAGTCGCCGTTCTGTTCTTGATCCCCAAGTCTGACCACGGCCACATGGCCACGCCCGTCTTGTACACAGAGTGCCGCGGCTTCGTCCACCAGAAGGGGGTCGGTGGCGTTGAAGGTGGTGAAGTGCTTCTCGGTTGCGGAGTCAAACATATTGCTAGCTACGACACCATGAGACTCTGCATACAGACCTGTCACCTGGAGGGGTCAGAGGTTAGGTTAGTACACCACCCCAAAAACTCACAATGGGTTAGAGGTCAGGGGTAAAAGGTTATATATTACCAGGCTGTAATGGATGGGGAAGGTCTTGGTGATAAAGACATTACTCATCTGTTCCACCAGGACTCCCTGTGAGTACAGAAGCTTTAGGTTGGGTAGAAGGAACCATCAAACGACACCAACAACACCGCCTCCACTTTCTGTCTTTCCCAACGAAGCAGCCAATGAGGCGACGCTAAAGAGGAAGTACAGCATGGCTAACATTCTAAGAGTGAGTGAGTGACAAACCAAATTAGTGTGGAGTACACACTAAAGTTAGAGTACTTAGTTGAAACAATAAAGCGTCACCCCACCTCTGTTTTGGTATAAAGCTGAGGGATGGGCCTGGACAAATGTGACGACTCAAATTCAGACAGAGCTATGAATGCAAGGACTAACCATCCATGATATCAAAAGGATAGTTTTAACCATGTTTAGAGGCTATAAAGTGTTTGTTTACATTGTTTACAAGCATTGGAGTAAAACAAGCTTATATTTTGGGTAACAGTTTGACTAAGCTTATGAGGCTTTTATAAGTTATATTCTTCAAGAATCAATGGGTATCTATCATTCATTTAGAAGTAAAAAAAATGTATGTAACAACTAAGGATTCTAGCTTTAAAACCAATAAAGCCTTTATATGGCCGTGTTCAAGGTGACGTACGAAAGCAGACGGAAGTCGATGACTGCAGTCGGGTGAGGTGCATATGCTTCAACTAAAAGTCAACAAACTTTGCTTAGTAAATATACCAAATTAGGGATGTGGAGTATATACCAAAAAAAGCTTTTAATTATAATATATTGT